>NW_006263852.1:270327-283026 GCF_000469605.1 Apis dorsata | reverse complement strand
AAGATAAAAAAAAAAAAAATAAATTTTAAAAATTATCATACATAATTATTTGAAAAAAAAAAAATATATATATATATATTTATATGTAAGTTATAATAATATATATAATATATAATGTATAATATATTATTTAAATATTATGCTTTATTTATAAAAATTAATTTATATAAATAATATTTTTTAATATCTTTTTAATATATTAATAAATCATTTTATTATTAATAATTATTATCAAAATACAATTTTTAATTATATATTATATATAATTTTGACTTTATTAATATTATTTTAACAAAAACAAATTTATTTGTAGAAAAAATATAAATTCCATTTAATAAAATCATATATATATAATAATACATATTATGCTTCTATTATGATATAAAAAATAATTATGAGTTTGCTAATTGATTCTCATATATATTTATAATTCATATAAAATATATAAAAAATTCTATTAATTTTCGTATTAGATTTATAATATTGTTAATTTATTTATAATTCAACATAATAATATTTAAAGATACACAATCAGAACTTGTTTGTTTTATTTTTATTAATATTTACTAACATTACCAAAACTTCATGTTATACGCATATATGAAAAAATGAAAATTAATAAAGTAAAAAAAAAAATCAATTAATTCTAATTCTAACTAGTAAATTCTATTAACGAATTCGAATTATTTTTTGAAATTTTTAAAAATATTTTAATAAAAAATTATATTTATACACACACATATATACACATACACACATATTATATAACTTATATATATATATATACATATGTGTATATATATATATATAAAATTCATTTTCATATTTTTTTACATTACGAAAAGTATGTTTATAGTAAAGTACAGTTTTTTCACACAAGATAGCGCTGATGGTGTTCCAGCAATTGGTCTGTCTGGTCTCAAGTTTCACATAAACAGTATATACCGTGACTTCGGTGTGTTCGAAACAGTTCAATGTTTGAATGCGTACAAGTACAGAAGTAACCAAAGTAGTGGTGAAATAATTTTTTTTAATTGTACGTCAATATAACAGAATTCTTTCGATTACCATAAATGGTTCAGAAAAAATTTCAATACATGCGAATATGACTTAAATATCTTTTGCAAAACAAATCCTTTAATAAGGATAATGTCAGAAATAAATTAGTCGGAAAATGCACGTGTTCCGTTAAATTCGTAACACGACAGGTTGAATAATCAAATGACAAAGAAATGCTTGATAAAATGATAAAAACAGTGAGTAAAAATTAAGTCAATTGAACGATTATCAATACTCTTCCTTAAATGGAATCATATGAAGCAACAATATTTTGCAGTGGCAGAAAAAAGAACTTTATCAAAGTGTTTATTAAGTGCCTTAATTATGATAATGATCTTATGGGACGATTATCAGTGTGATTTATGTTTATTATTGAATGAAAGACAGTGATCAGCGTGTCATGGAGGACAGTGGTCAAGTACATTCTACTCTTCTCGAAGAAACCTTTTATGTTACGTCCAAAAAAAACACTTACTATAAGGTGAGACTAACAGAAAAGGGCCTTAGCCTAGAGAAAGACAATAATGGTACGACGAAGGTTGAAACGATCATTCTAAACGACATAATAGGGTGTAGATGTATGCGTTCGAAACGTAAAAGCGCGGGAAGCTGTGTTTGTGGGCCAGGTACTTCGAGATCTCAATTCAAGCTAGTCGAGTCTGCAGAAGCATATCAATGTTATGATGAGTTCGATACCTCGGCCTATCTTTATATCTATGCTTACACATTGAAGAAAGCACGTATGAAAGGTGTCAAGAGACGAGAAAGGACGACGATCACGCTACGATTCCGCAGTTTTGACAAATATGAAGATAATCTACGAGAAGCAAGCAGGTGGCGATTAGCTATAAAATGTCTCATTGTTGGTGTGCCTGTGCCTAAAAGTTTTATGAGTCCGAGCCACGAGAATCTTGAATCGTTGATTAGTGGTGAGTTCAACTTTTTTCTTTTTTTATTGTAATCAGATGATCACAATTGGACAAATTGCACAATCCATCGATTATGTTTTATTCCTTTTTCTAATAATACGAAATATTACGAAATGTATAAAATACGATATTAGGTAATAAATACTAAACGTTATGAAAAAATAAATATGAAAAAAATTTATTAAAATTTCATTTTTTTATTGAAAAATTATATCTTTATCATGCAACATATAAATAATAAAAAAATATATGATAAAAATATGATATATATATGATAAAAATATTATATTAAAATATGTCATGTCATATATTTATATAATATTAATGTAAGCAGGCTAAATGACAATAATTCTTTATTTGAATATGCCTAAGTAATGTGTATTTAAAATGTGAAATGTTTTAATTTACACATCGCTATTTTTAGTAAGTTAAAATCATATATTAATGAAGTAAATTTAAAAAAATATCTTTATACGTGTATATATATCTTTTCATTTATGATTTTTTTGTATCATTTTTTCTTTCTGAAAGTTTATTATTTTTTTAATAAAAAATTATATAATTTTTCACTGATATTAAAATAAATAAAAAATTTGTCGTATTGTATATTATATATGAATTTTCATAATGCTAAAATTCAAGAGAAACGATTGCATGACTAAAAGAAATCACGGAAAGTCTCCTTAATTATACATTGAGAAATATTAATATATAAGAAAAGTTTATGTTTCTTCCATTAAAGTTTTTAAAAGAAATTTAAAAGAATTTTAAAATTTATATATATTATTAGTATTATTTATAATTATTTATAAAAAATGAAATTTTTATATATATTCGTTTTATAAATAATAAATATTTTAAATTAAAAAATTTTTATTTCAAATTTAATTAATCTCGTTTATTTAGAATTTAATCTTTATTTCAAATCGATTGAAAAAATTAAAAATTGAAAAAAATTAAATTCACATTATCTTTAATTTCTTAATCGAATAAAAAATACTTTCAATGAAAAATTTTTATTGAAAAAAGAGAAAGAAAGGATATATTCGTTCATGTTTCATTATTATCATAATTAAATGAAAATAAAAAATTCATATTATGTACATGTATTTTTCTGTATTTGTTTTAACATTTGCATATATTTCTGAAACATAAAAGATATATTACAACATTGAAAATACGTTGCATTGCTAAAAAATTATTTGCATCTCGGAAAATTAAAAAAACTAGTGAATAATTAGATTCAAAGTAATTTAAACATTCAAATAAACATGAAATCATCAATCAACACATTAAAAATAATATAAAGTCAAAAATTAATATTTAAAAAAAAATTTATGTCAGAAATTTTTTGTTTTGTTTTGTTTTTAGAAGATTAAATATTCTAATTATATCGAGAAATATATGTAAATATTTTATAGTTATAACTGCAATTAAATATAATTACTCAATCTTTTTATCATTAATTTATTTCATAATCATAGAAATTATCTATTAGAATCATCGATTAGAATTAAAATAAATATAAAAATCTTGTTTTCATGAATAAAATATAAATTTTTAAAAGAACAGTTTTTAAAATATAAGTTTCTAAAATAATTTTTAAAAAATTAATTTTCAATTATTTTAAATTATTCGAATATTATTTTTTTACAATAGAACTTTTAATTTAGAAAAACATAAATATATTCTTTATTACTAAATTATAATCATTGTAAAAAAAAATTGTTTCTTCTTTTTTTTTCTAATCTTTACAAATATTGCTTTTTTATATTTCTTATATTTCTTCTTCTTTTTGAAATATTATACAATGAAGAACAATGTAGTTACTTATATAATCTTTTGATTTTTTCTTTATAGACATTTCACATTGCAGTTAAGCAATGCAGAAAAATCATTATTCTCCGTTTCCGAGTCATAATTCTTGAACAATTTAAACTTCTTTTCTTCTTAGTTCAAACTTTTCGAATATCATTCTCGTATTGTATTTTCGAAATATCGGTCAACACATTCTCACAAAAGTTTTCTAATCTATCTAATACTTCATTCTTATCTTTATTAAAGATTATTCACTTGACAAAAAGCATTTGATAAAGCGTACTTTGATAAATTGTTTTTATGTGTTTATTCCTGAGATATAAATATATTATATCGCTAATGATTCAATAATAGTAGTGTTAGTAAATACAGAAAATATATAAATTAGCAGTATGATTCAGAAATATTCTTTTTTTTTTTTTCTTTTTTTCCTTTTACATACTTCAGGGATTTATCATTAAAATTTCAATCTTTCTTGAAAGGAAAAATTATCATTCTTGTTAGGAATAAAAATTGAAATTTATTGTTATATATTTTTTTAACATTTTTTTTTTAATTATTGAATATTTTTGAAAATTGCTAAATGTTTGCTAATAATTGCTAAATTGCTAAATTGCTAAACATAGATGTTAAATAATTGATATTAGAAATAATGAAACAAGTTAATAATATAACATATAACAGATATAAAGAGAAAATCAATCATTTAAAGATATCTTATTTATATAATTCATCTATATTAAAATATTATTATTAAGATAATGTTAGGTAAATGTTTATTTTAAAATATTTAAATACTATATATTATTTCATTATAGAAGCAAAAACTTATGCCGTCATTATATATTTTTTATTATTATCTTTTTATTTTTATATAAAAATTATTTTGAAATTATAAATTTAAATTATAATATTTTTTAATTATGATATTAATTTTAAATTAATTATCATAATTAAGGAATAATAAAATCATTAGATAAATAATTCATTAGATATCGTTAAAATATTTTTTAATATCTTTGTGCAATGATAAGATCATAAAAAAAATGAAACATGTTAATGCATTTATTATTATGTAATTAAATAATTATTATATTGATACTGATATTTTTTTATTAAATATCGATATTTTTCATTCGACAATTTCAATCATTATAGTTATATAAAATTATGTAACAATATGATAGTAATAAGCGTTGCGCGTGAATTATAATCTTGAAAAGCACAGTTTTAAACGAGGTAATATTAAATAATGTCATTATGATCTTCTAGATGTACATAATATTCTTACTACAGTTTCGTTTAACATCTCATTTCTTCTCATTAATTCATTTTTGTTATTTTATTTGTTTTCTATTTTATTGTACATATTTAATATAATTTTTTTTCATAATTAATAAATTAAAATATTAAATTAAAATAATATAAATTTTTCTTTTATTATTAATACTTTCTGAACTTTTAAATTATTTGTCTTCAGTTATTGTATTTTAATTATTGTACATTTATAATGAACATATTATTTATATTCGTTTGTGAAAATCAAAATTTCAAGAATTCCAGATAATATTTCAATTATTAAAAGCGTTATCGTTTATTTTCATGGCTAACTGAATTATATACAATTGTAATTTCATTTTTTATTGGCGTATATATTCATAACGTTCTAAGAATACTTGATAGAATAATACATGGAAAAAACTATCTTATAAAAATTATCAATAAATTAATTTATCTTAATAATTTATTAACATATTAATTATATATAAGTTGCAACATTATATAGAATTTTATAATATATATATGTATTTCTACACTTTTTTATAGTTCTCATAACATATATTCAAAATATGTTCAAGTTACGAGCAGTAATTCAAAATATGATATATTTATTTTATGTTCATTTTACATCATTAAATGTTAAAAATTTGAAATATGACTCAGAAAAATTTGAAATTTATATAACAAATAACAAAATTAAAAAATTCAAGAGAATATATAAAATTTTGTTTATAATAATTATCTTTTAAAAAACTTTAAATTTTTTTTTTAAATTTTATGCTTTCAACTTATTATAATTCAATATCTAAAATTTTTTTCGAATGTTATCTATATATGCATTTTAATCAATATCCATAATCCATAATCAATACGTATATAAACAAAATATAAAAGAACGAAATATTATTGTTTCCAATACCTGAGATTTATCAATTTTCTGATTGATAAACATTTTGTCAATTGTAATCTATATCAAATTCCATTGTTTAATATCTCAAGAGGGATTTGTTAAATATTTTTAATGTTTGTAATACGATTCATTTTGAATTCATGTAACATTTATTCATCTATTCGAGAGAGAAAACTTTTAATTGTATAGATTTTGTATGACAATTTGCTTTGGAATTTATTCATACATTGGAACAGGTGTAAATTTAATGTAAAATATAAAATATAGAAATACAGTTTTCTAAAAAATGAAAAAATTAAATAATCGTAAAAGATATAAAGAAATATTATTTAATTTCATATAATATTATTTAATAACTATATAAATCTATTAATTATTTTAATATAGTCAATATTTATTATACGATCTTATATATTGAATAACAATATATATTTAAGTAAAAGTTGATGTGTCTTTTTATATCAGCAAATACTTAAAAAGTACTATGTGTTAAAAATCGAGTTACTATTTATGTAATATCCTAAAATTAATAATTTTGTTTAAAAAAAATATCCAATTAATTATAAAATTTATAATTTTCATTAAATATTGAAATTTTAATAAAAGTAGAAGTTTTAAGATTTTTGAGCTGAACATATATATTTATGTACTATTTTTTTTAATTAAATTCCTACTTTTAGAGAAGGAACTGAAAGAAATTCTTATTCACGAAGTAATAGAAAATTGATTAAAATGTTAAACTATTATTTATTATTAATAATTGTTAAATTATTATTTATGTTAAATTGTTAAATTTTAAAATATATACAATCAAAATTTAAAATAATATATTTATGATTGATATTAAGAAAATAAAAAAAAATTATGAATGTTTAAAAAACATTATTTACATAAGTAGAATTTATAAAAATTCATAATGTTAATAAATATTTTTTTTTTCCTTTGTCGGAAAAAGAATATATAAGTACATGAAAATATAAGTAGAAATACATATATTTGCCATTTGTTTTTATGTTTATCTATCCTTTTTACGTATATCTTGATAAATCATTATTTCGCGAAATGTTATTTTAAGTAATTAGTATTTACTGATAATTGTTGTTCGAGCCATGATATTACGAGTATTGCAGTATACCTTGGTGCATTAAATACTCGTTTCCAATTGCATAACATAGTTGAAGCATCATGTAATCATATATGTTACAATGTATTTCAAATGAAAATACATTTTTATGTATTAAACAATAGATTAAATCTTGGATGAAAAAATTCAACTTATCAATGCTATAATTATTATATATTTGATTTTTTTATTTGAATGATTATATGAATATCATATATAATAATTCAAAATTAATTATTATAAATATAAATATTGAATATTTAATCATGATAAATAAAAGATTTTTTTCAAAAAATATATATTATATATTCAATGAATTTAAGTATAGAACAAGTAATTTATTAACCTGCTATAAGATTATTACTATTCAGAGTTTCAAAGGTAACCAATTCCAAGATATTGTTGCATCAGTGCCAAAACTTTGTCTCTTTAATAACACTGCCAACCTGTGGAATAGTGAGAATTATGTGACTAATAAATCGATTCTCTCTCTTACATTTCAGATTTCTTTTACGCATTTCTTTATATTATATTATTCAATAAAAGATATTTTAATAAAAAAATCAATTTTATAAAGTAGCATTCTTAATTATTTTGATTATTTTGAAATAAAAAATTTAAATATATTCATAATAATAATTAAAGAAATAGTATCGCAAACTATTGTATATATAAATATAATTCTATATCATAAATATAATTAATATCATAAGTAGTGTCAATTACAATACTATTAACATTCCAATTTAATTGATATTATTTATAATATATTATAATTTTATTTATAATTTATATTGACACTACAATTATAAAATAGAAAGAAGTGCATAAATAATTATTAAAGTATTATAACATTTTTTAATATTAATTTAAAACAAGTTATAATATCATTTTAAATAATAATCTTATACATTTTTGTTTTATTTATATTATATAACATGAATACTTGAAAAATATTTTTAAGCAAAAATTAAAAAATTCATATCTGAATAGTCGCATAATTCAAAATTACTAAAAATTTAATATCTTTTATTTCCAAAACGAAAAAATTATCATGAATGTAGCAAAGTTAGGTGAACTTTGATATTTACAATAATTATGTTTCCAATTAATAATTCATTAATCATTTAAATCAAATATTTTTTATTTATTCGTTTAATTATATAATTGTATGTATACATATATTTGCATATATATGTATGTAGAATACTTAATATACATATAAAAAAAATTAAATTATCTTTTGAATTTTAAATGTATTTTATATATTAAAATATCGATATTAAAATCTGAAATTTTAAATTATAAAAATATAAATTTTTTTTTTTTATAAATCAAATAAATTAAATAATTAAAATTAAGGCACAATGTTTCGATCAGATTACTTATTTTAATTTCTTATTTGAAATGTCATTGTTTGAAGTGTTATTTTGAATGATCATGTCATAAAATAACGATTAAATAATAACCATATCTTTTTACGGTTAAATTAAGATACTTGCACGACGCATGCTAATGAAACAATTCAACGTTGTAACTATGACCTAATGAATGAAGGAGGTTAATTGGCATGTCAATCTATTCGTTTTTCCCTCTCTTTTTTTATTTAATATTTATCTTAAATATTTGATATATATAAAATGACTTCTCACGTTACTAACATATTCTTTCGGTGAGTAATTTACAAACAAAAGAGTTTCACAGTACTAGAATATGCATGTAGTATATTGTTTGATATTGCATGTTGCAAAACATCCTATTGTAACACGTATACGTATGAGTACAAAGTCTCTGCTAAGGTCGATTATTCACTCTTATGAGTAAATGCAACAATATACCATTATTATTTATCTATAGCAATCAGATTTTTGGCATAAGATCTAATAGTTAACTGAATTATAATTATAACATTGTTTCATTATAAAGTTTTTTAATTAATAATTATTATGAATCTTATAAATTTTTATTATTTCTATTTGCACTGATTAGATCTCTATAAATCTTTCGATACAAAATCTTACGTATAACATTAGGAAACAATCAGTTGCATTTTCACAAAGCTCTATTGATGGATAATGATGGATTTTCATCAATCAAATTATAAAAATATAAATTTTTTGAAACGAGAATTAACATAAATGGTATTTTATTATGAATTTCATCATCATTTATCTTTATCAATAAGATTACTAAATATTTTTTTTTCAGGAAATATTTTATATCGAATTATCGAATATCTTTTGTTCATTGAACAGTATGGAAACAATCATTTGATTTATTCATATTTCATCTAAAAAATAAAAGAAATTTTCTTTTCATCTTTTATACTATAAATCGATAGATCAAGTATTAAGTTTTGACAAACTGTTTTTATCTTGTTTTTATCCAGAAATTTTCATTTTACTTCGAATTAACTTACATATACATATATGTCTTTGTTGGTAATCGATATTGATTAGAAAAAAGAGATTTATCGTACATGACAATGTTCAACCAGTTTCCAAGATACATTTCCGTAAAATGATGGTTCTGCGACGGAAGTTCGAAATCTTCAAGAAGAGGTGATTTTATTTGGACTGAAATACGAAGAAAAAAATGAACTGAATTGAAAATTACACTTTTGAAAATATATATTGAAAAAAAATGTTTTTTACATCAACTTTTTTTTTTTTTCTTTTAATTCTTTTTTATCGAGAGAACGGTTGTAAAAGTTATCGATTTTTAAATGCACATTTTCGTCGCCGCTTTTTAATGCTCAGTCGTTTGTTCGTTAAAAGTCGAGGCCTCGTAATAAATACGTTGCACTATATAGCTATGAATTCCGTTTACGTCACACTCTGATTTATCGTAGATTGACGAAAATAACCGTCCACCTACTCTGCACCTCTTTTGACAAAGTCCTTTGAAATCGATGCAGTTCAATAATTCATATCAGTTTTTGGAAGTAATCTCGAGTATACATATCACGGCATTGATGCATTATCCAGCAAAGGATAAACTTCATTAAATAAGGCTAAAATTGCACATATATTTTCTATATTTATTAATAGATATAATAAAAATATGAAGAAATATAGATTGGTTTGAATATAATATATATAAGAATTCATATGTGAAATATTTAAATTTCATATCATTGTGCCATATTATTAATGTGATGAATAAATATATCAAAGAATAAATTAGTTTATCAAAAAAATTTAATAATAATATCTTTATTTTATATATTTTTCAAAGAGTTATTCACTTTTGTCGATAATAAACATCAACGTACCATTGAATTTATTCCACAAGCGTAATAGTCGTTTAGAAAGTCTAATTAACACATAACGTAAACATCATATATCCATTCTTAATTCTTATATTATGTATTATATTATGAACATGAGTATTTATATTTCTCTCACGTTCCATGTTTATATTATAATTTTTTAATTAAAGCTTTTAAGAATCTTTGTATGTATAGTACTTTGCTATATAATATTATATCAGGGTAAAACCATTATCATTTTCTTCTTATTTCATCATTTTAATTTTTTAATAAAGTTTTTGAAGATTTTCATTCGTGTAACACAATATTTCATATTATTTCTACACTTGACAGCAATATTAATTGCTGCGGATATTGTGATACATCTTATTTACAAATAACATTATATCATATTAAAATAAAACATTAAGATATAATATGATGAGCATATTTCAATATGTTAATATTTTTAATTTTGAAATATATTAAATTTTTATAAAATTTATAGTCATACATCACAGGTATATAGGTTTATTTTAAAATATACAAAATAAATTTTAAATCAGATTTATATTTTATATAATATAATATATAATTTTGTATATAATAAAAGAATATTAATCATAAACAAAATTTATATATACTTTTATGAATTCTATTTAATTTTATTAATATAATTATTAGTATAAAAAGAGATGAAATGAAAAAATATTTCACAGTATTCTTATGGAATTCTATTTTATTTGTATAAAAATAATTTTATAATTGTATAAAAATATGCGAATTTATGTGCTAAATATATCAGATAATTTTTTGCAGATATAACAATAGATATATAAATTCTCATATTGAAGTGGATTTCTTGAATTCATTAAATACATGCTTCGTTTCATATGTTTCCTAAAATCTCTCTGTAAACTTTCACTTGTCACGCATCGTTCACCCTTTAAAGGTACTCACCCCCGCAAACGAACGTATCTATAACTCGTGCGTATTACTTGAATATTCTGCACGCCCAAGCACTTGCAGAATCCTAATTTCTATACGCTACAGAGACGACAATCTTTAATATACACATATATTGTTGCAATATTGAAAACGATATTTATACATAATTTATACATAATTATGAAAATGGAAAATAAAATATTTATTTTATATTTATATTTATTTTACAAGTGATCTTCGGTTTTTTTTTAAATAAAAAATCATTTTACATTTTATATTTCTAAAATATGTACATATTTTAAATGAATATATTACCTTTATTCAAATGTTATTTATCTCTCCAGAATCCTGATAGTATTCGTAAATATCGTTTTCACAGAGGTTCATGTATTTATTTATAATATAGGCAATGATTATGAAAAATATTTGAATTTAATATTTGAGCAATTAAATAATTATAAATTTATTTTATTTTATGAAATGAAAGTAATGATTGTATTCAATGAAAGTAAATATATCCTCAAGAAAGGTTAGAAAAAGTTTTTCAGTTTTCAATTTTTTAATTATTATATTATAAAAAAATAATTTAAATTAAAATATTCGTTAAAATTTTTTTCGATACAATTTAATAATAATAATATTCGTAAATTTTTTTGATATAATTTTTAATATGTAGTTTTATCTATACTAATACTGGAATGAAATGAAATGTCGGTTCTTCGAAACATCACTCCAAGGGGTAAAAACATTTTCAGTCACTCACACTTCCTATTTTTTCCCCACCGCACGAGATATGACGTGAGAAGAAGAATAGCTTTCAAGATCCGAAATAACACTTTCGATCAGTCGTAACTTAAACTTGACCACAGTCAATGGTTCAAGATCGAGAAATGATAAAAGTTTCACAGCATCCGAATAATCTCGTTTCCAAATTGCTTCCGGAATAACGCGTTTATAGTCGCACATTTTAACTTTACTATTCTCGCGATTATTCCTCATATATCACTTTTTCGACGTATAAAAATGTTATTTTCAATCTTATCAATGACGTGGACATGGATCGGATGTGCCAAACCGCGTGTACACGAGACGGAAAGAACAATTGGGTCGAGCGTGTGTCGCGTCTTCACGTCGCCAGAAGTGTTTTGACATTTTTCTCAAGTAGCTGTGTATGTGTGTCAGCCAAATTAATACAAAATGACCCATATAATGTTGCTGATTACGGTGGTTCTACAGGACCTGATCGTTGCTAGTTCCTTGAATATTTGTTGCTTATCGAATATTTGTTGAATATCTTGAACGAAAACTTGTTATTCTTTAGATAAAATGAAGTTTGAGTTTGATAAAAGTGAAATTGATTTATCTTAAAATAAATATATAT
>NW_006263852.1:243346-269830 GCF_000469605.1 Apis dorsata | reverse complement strand
TATATATATATATATTTATTCTTAATAATAGATAATGATTCGCATCCTAATTGGAATTTTATCTTGTCAATAATTTTGTTTTTTAATAGTGATCATGCTTATCATTTTTCGAGAATGCTTTTGTGCCATTTGAAAAAAAAGAAAGATGCAAATACATTTAAAAATAAGTCACTATCAGACATTTACTCTAAATCATTATGTGATTTCATATATAATACATAATAAAAAAAAATATATAATAATTGAATCGTCAAAAATTTTACGTTGATTAAATCAGTTACAATTTTAACTAAACTTTGTGAAATTAATTAATTAAGAATGTAGTGAAATAAAGCATATTTAATATATAAATAAAGAAACTTTCGTACGTATTTTTTAAGATATTAGAGTAGACAAGATATGTTTATACAAACATTATCACATAATGATTTATGATATTATGTAAATGATGTTTGTTAAATTTTGAAAGTTTTTCTCGATTTCTAGATCTTTTATCGTTGCTAGTTTATATCTGTTAGCTTATACTTTCACTAGTTGCGTTTAACGATGCATAACTACTACGTAAATGAAAGTAGATCCTGTTTAAATTGTCCATTTTAAAGGAATTGCATTCACGTTTGAAAGTCGTATACCTTGCGTCATCTCGATAACCTATTTCCAGTTTTCTCCCGGAAATCGGGATAAACTATTGATTTCCTTGTTCTAAAAATTTAGAGATCTTAAACAATCATTATTAAGTTTTACACATATTACGTATGATCGTTTCATCAGAAATTATATAAATTTTATTTTCAGTCATATTTGTTTACAAAAGTAACTTCTTATAAATTCAATTATTGCAAAATAAAGTCTATGTTATTAGAATGTTTTATAGTATGATAAAATTTTGAAACGATAAAATTTTAAATGCAAATATATTTTCTTTTATTCTTTTATTCTTCTTAAAATATTATACATAAATATATAGATATTTATATATATTGTATTTTTCATCTCTAAGACGAAATTTATTGAGTATTAAATCCTGATATGTGTCAATATATACATACTAATGTCGATAAAAAGAAAATACGTAATATTGACAATTATTTTTTTTTAATTAATAGTAGTAGATAGATAAATAATAAATAATAGATAGATAAACTTTATAATAAAAAAATAATTAATTAAAAAATAAATTATTGATAGAAATAAGAAAACAGAAACGCCGTAATTAACGCCGTTGATAATTATTTAACGCAGATATATAAGATACTTCATCATGATAAAAAAAATTAATGTTAGAGAAAAATTTTATTATTATTGTATTCCAACGATGAAAAATAGAAAAAATAGAAAATAAATTGTAAAAAAAATCAAAAGAAAGAATGAAATGAAATGAATTAATTTAAATAATATTTTAATTCTCATTAATATGATTATTTGGATAATTTGATAGGGAAAATATATAGTGAGAATTAATTATTGAAATGATATCAATCGATAATTGATAATTTATCATTAATTAAGAAATTCTCAAAATTTCCAATTATTTATTTATTATATTCTCAATTCTCAATTTTTTTCTTGTTCTATTTCCTTCCTGTTCGTCTTAATCAGATTTTAATAACTTAAATTTAATTATAAGCGAAAAAATATATCAAAGTTATCAATTATAAAAATGTTCAGCCTTGTAAATAAATTACAAATAAATCGAACAATAATCGTATATCAAATTTGCGATTATCAAAAAACATATAACATAGAAAATAAAATATTCGAAGAATACCATGTTTCATGATAAGTGAATTGGTCTATATTAAAAGATATTTACAACGAATTATTCATATTAATCGAACGCGATGAAACTGCAGAGAAATCTCTGCAAAGGGGGTTGCTACGACGACTGCAACGTCGTCTTCCAAAGAATAAATACGCTCGTTGCGTTACACGTCACGTAATCGTCCAGAGAAACTTCCCACTTTGTAGAAATTCTCTCTATTTTCGACCAGATACTATTTATATATATATGATATTATGCGAATTAAAGTTTTGTCGTAAAATTTGCATTTTTATATTTTACAATCAATCCATAAAAATAAATGTATGTATTAAATTCTTTTTATATACGTGATGTATCGTGACATGTATCTTTTAGAAATCTTTTAGAAATTTTTTCAATTTAAATTCTTGTTATAAAAATTTTAAATTTTATATTCGAAATTTGTTCATAATTAAAATTAAAAGTATATAATTTTCCTAATATTTTCTAAAATATTCTGAGAAATAATGAATATAATAAACATAAATCTGAAATTGTAATTATACAATTTTAAAATTTTTATCATAAAATTAATATATATTTTTTCTTATCTTAATCTTAAAATTATGAAAAAAGATTTAATGAATAAAGGGGTTGAGAATATAATCATTAAAAATTGAAAAATCAATTTTGAATTAATGAATTATGAATTTGAAATTAAAATAATTGTCAAGAAATCTGCATAGAAATAAATACATGTTTAATACGAGTCCATATTTTAAGATATTGTCAAGTGAATGTAATTTATGTAAATGATAATAAAAAAACATAGTAGAAAGACTTTAAATATTAATTATAAAATCTTTACATTAATAATATCATCGAGGTTGTCAACGATATTTCCATACTTTTGATTACATGTTAAATTTCGAAATATTTTATTACATGGTCATCTCACACTTGCTATAATGAAATAACTCCAAAATTACTATTCTAAGAAAAACAATTTTAAATTCAAACATAAGAACATAACATCAAAATACTAAAATTAGAATTCACTGATTTCAAAACTCACCGATAAGCAATGCTTCCTTCTGTAATATTAATAACTCAAAAAACTATAAATTTTTAGTTACATTATCATCAAGACAACTTTACGATATACAAAATTATTCATGGTAACCAATCAGGTAGTTAGTTTCGTGAAAAAAATAAATCAATGTAAATCGTTACTTTTATCAAATAATTAATTCATATCTGATCGATAAACAATTTCATTTACTACTTGAAAATTTTATTCCCTATTTTTATTTTCGATTTATTTTTTCCCCCATAGAATCACTTTTTATTCCTCTCATCACAATTACAACATATCTATATAATATTGGAAATACCTGTACAAAAGAAAAGAAAGAAAAGAAAGAAAAGAAAAAAAAAATAATGGAAATTGATTACAGCTTGTCCAGGCGAGCAACGAAAGATACTAGTATTGCTGAATCCGAAATCTGGACCGGGAAGAAGCCGAGAAACCTTCCAGAAAAGAATCCATCCGATTCTATCGGAAGCAGAGAGGCCTTATGAGGTTCACGTCACCAAGTGTCCCAATTACGCACGCGAGTTCGTGCATACGAGGGACATCTATCAATGGAGCGGACTCGTGATGGTCGGGGGCGACGGAATAGTGTTCGACGTAGTAAATGGACTTTTTCAGAGGCCCGATTGGGAGAAAGCTCTGAAGGAATTACCCCTTGGCGTGATACCCTGCGGTTCCGGTAATGGCTTGGCGAAATCCATCGCGTACGCTAAACAGTAAGTCCCTTTTAGAATCATCCGGGTCCGTGATTTATTTTATGTGTCTGGCTCGGCTGTCCCGAGGAAGTCGTTATTTCTGTCTGCAACCGGGCTCGTTCGGTTTATTTGCATGCATGCAGAAGATAGTTTGTGCAATTTCACTGGACAATGGGATTTTCTAAGGTTTTCGATCTTTGTTTTTATCCAAATTCTCGTGAAGAGCATTTTCTCGATTATTTTTTGTGCCTTTGAATATCTTTATTAAAAATCTTTTTTATAAATTTATTTTTTTTTAATAATGTTTTATAATTATACAAGATCGGTAATGTAATTGAAGTTTTGTATTCCTTGAATTTCAGAATTCTAGGGATTAGGTTAAATATAAAAAAAATTTTATAAATATTAATAGACTTAATAGAACTTAACTTTAATAGAATGTTGTTCTCTATGTTTCTCATATAGAGAAAGTATAAACAATTTCATTTAAAGAAAGTACGCGAGTGTATCAATCTACGTTATATTGGTTCAAATATATTGTTATAGTGCAAAGGGTTAATTATACAAATGTACGCGACATAACATCACTTAATAGCCAGTCACTATTGCCAATTTATCTCGTAAATTGGTATGATTTCGTGACAGACAAGTTGTAATTTGAACATATATATGTATATATGTATATTTGTACATATTTTGTTCATTTTAATCTTTTTTAACTTTAAAATAAAAAAAATTCATAACAAGATAAGGCATAAATTCAAAAAAGAAAAATTCAAAATAAAAATTTATATTAATTTATTACAGTTTTGTACGTGTAAATTGGCTTAAATTTAATTCAGTATGTTGTAAATTTCCTAATCAACTTAATGTTTATAATTATAATTATTTAACGATAATATGTGATAAAAATTTCATTTTTTTAACAATACGATACGATAATTTAATCAAAAACTAACGATTAATCGACCTAATTTCCATTTATTCATTAATGTACCGGAGGCTACACGTATCCCCTGCATTTTTTGTCAAATTCAATTTGCTTTCATTATCCTCGATTTATCTTTTCCCATCATTTTTATTTCATCCGCTAGAGTAAAAAAAAACTTCTTACTTTATCATCATTTTTTAAAAATAACATATAAGACAATTATGAACGTATACAAAATTGTTTTTAATTGTTATGATAATTTTAATTGTTATGATAAGTATACAATTATTACATTTAATTTCTATGTTATATTTTTATGTTAATATATTAGAATATTATTTTTCGAAGTATCATTAAATACAATGTAACAAGATAATAGTATTATTTCCTATGAATAGATGAAGTGTCATGGATCAATTAATAGAAAATTTCCATCTCAGAACATTTATGAGTTTCATGTCTATTTAAAGAATCGTGTAAGAGTTTTTTCACTTAACTATTCATTTATTACCTCGAATAATTAAAAAAATATTTACAAAAAATTTCATTTTACATTTAAATTATTACAAGATATATATAAATATAAGTTTGCAAATATTTGTATTTTTATTTTTTTTTCTCATTTATTATAAAAATATTATTTATAATATTTATAAAAATATTATTTTAATTCGAGAATAATTGTTTATTCACAATATTATCAGCACATTTTTTCAGGATTAACCAAATACTTAAATTTTATTAGTACTTCACAAAAAATAAGCATTACATGTTACGAGATAATCGTTATTTATATTGGCTTATCATTATGATAAGAGAGCATATTGTTCTATATATGTATGACTAGTTAGTATGACGTTATATATCTTATGTAACGCAACATATACAATCATACACACGTAAAACTAAAAACATCATTTATCAAACACATGTAATATCGATGTGTTTGACACTTGTTCTTGTGAACACACGTATACAGTATCTTTTTTACGTATATATAATTCTTGCTATATCCAGTTACAAATAAGATGATAAATGAAAATAATAAAAAAAATTCAAGGTATTTAGATAATGAATAAAATGTGCATGATCGAAAAGATTTTTAATATTGAATATGTATTTTCAACCGCGTGCATGTTTGTCGTTTTAAACAAGTGTTGGCGAGGTCGAGCACAACATGTCGATCATTATACCGAGTACGCGTGTCCTTACTTTTTGTTCAAACTTTATTCTTTAATCGTAATAAGATAAATGAATTGTAAAGAGGCTTGCTCAATTTTGTTCGTATCATTGTTCAGGAATACGTTTTAGCTTTTTGACATTATCTTTTTTAATAATACGATAGAACTGATCATAAAATAATTCGGAAAATATGAATTATATATTTTATATATTTTAATAATATTTAATTATTAAAATATATATATATATTAATATGATAATTGAAAAAAAATAATTATCTTAGGATATTCAATTTTTTTCATTAAAAATTTTCCATATGGGAAAAACATAGAATGAACACAAATGAAAAATAAAGATTATTATGATAAAAAAAAAAGTTGAAAATAAATATGAAACTGCAATTGAGGTTTTTCAAAGTTTCCTGGTTTAACTAATTTAATATTGATTTTACATTCAAGACTGAAGGCAATTGGATAAAACGAAGCGATAACACTTGTAGATAGTTTTCATTTACATTCATGGAAAGAAAAAAATTCCATTAGATTATAATTATTTCTTGTGGCCCATTCATACATTACACATGGCAAATAGAACTTTTTTCATTTTGTAAAAGATTGTAGAAGATTTATTTTTTCATGAATATTACGAATTTCTAAAATTTCTTTTAATATAACGTAAATGTTTGCAAATCAATATTTTTGGAATCATAGATGATTAATATTTTTAGAATATTGAAAAAAAACTATGTCTTATGGTTTAAAACCAATATAGAATTAATTAAATTTAAAAACTAATGAATATTAATTCTTTTGCCAACATACTAGTAAAAGTTAATTCTGTATCTACTTAATAACAATCCCAGTATAAATTTTCTAGCTATTTATTCAATGATACAACATCTTAATGCTAACATTGAATAAAGATTGAATAAAGAATAAAGAAGACACAAGCATTTATTTTAAATAATATATCTTGAAAATTTTTAAATTTCTCTAGAAAATTATTAATTCTTAATTTATAAAATTACAGTACTTACAACACAGAATTTAACAGAATTTTTAATATTTAATATTAATATTTAATACTTTAAAATTTGAAAAATAACATAAATATATAATAATAAAATGTAATTTTATTTATAATTTTCACAAATTAAGAATATCATTATTTAATCATTATCACTTTTTTTCTGAATCTCTTAAAATTTTCAAATTTTATTTGCACAAACACACATACACATGATATTTATAATAAAAAAAAAGAAAAAATAAAACAATAAAATAATATATAATTGAATCTGTTTCAGGGAACCATACGATTACAATCCTCTTCTTATCAGTGCATTATCCGTGGTAAAATTCAAGAAAGCTCAGATGGATTTGGTGCGCGTTGAAACCAGAAATCAGATTCTATTTTCATTTTTATCGGTTGGATGGGGTTTACTTGCTGATATTGACATTGAGAGCGAACGTTTACGCGCAATAGGCGGTCAGAGATTCACTGTGTGGACTATCGCCCGTTTGATAGGCTTGAGAACGTACAAAGGAAAGGTGTCTTATTTACCTTGCGATAAAGTACCGTCCGTGGAGAGTTTAGGTAATGGAAATGCCTACAATGAATATACGAAGGAAACGCAGATATCGCATTCAAGGAGCTGCGGCGACGATTTAGATCGGTACGTTATTGTTCTGTCATGCGTTATCTTAATCATTTGCATGTGGAAAATTGCTTGTGTAGAAATAAAATAATCTTTGCATTCAAAATAATTGAATTTATCTTATATCGAGTAATACAGAATTTACATCAATTTTATATCGACTGTACTATACTCTAACAACGAAAATCTTTTGATAAAACTTGACAATTATAATTTTCTATCAATCTTAATTCCATTATCCATACTATTGTTCATAAATGGCAGTTTTTGGCAATCTTGATTTTATCAAAAATATACAAAATTGAATAATTGAAATGATATGATATTTTAATGATATTTAATGACATTTATAATGATAAAAAAATTATAATGATTAAAATAAATGTAAAAATACATCGTAATTATTTAAAGCAATTGCTTTAAAGAAAAATCTGAAAGTAATTGTCTCTATTACTATCGGATTTAAGTTTGATTGAAATTGTGGATTATAATGATATAATGGATTGAAAAATAAAAATCAAAAATTGTGAACGTAACTATAGCCTAGAAGGACATTTAAGAAGATATGTTTAAAAAACTTGTTAGTTGTTTACCTTGAATCTTAAAGACTATTGCCAAATAGTGTATATTTAGGAATATTAGATATTTATAATATAATTTTTTTTTTATTGCTTTATATAATATATTCTACTTTATACATATACTTTAATTACATTTTTTTATTCAATTTCAAATAATTAAATTGTATTATACAGTAATAATGTAATAGTAGTATATATTAACATTTATATTATATATGTGAATTAATATAATTTGTTATATTATATAAAGAAAATAAGAAATTTTTGTAAGTTATTAATTTCAATTTGCAATGAATATTTTAAAATGTTAATTTATTGATAAAACAAATCTAAAAGTCATTCATTATATTGGAAATTAGAAACTTATTTTGAGATAAAAATATTAAAAATGAACTTATGAATTTAATTTTCGATACAAATAATAAAATAAGCAATGTAGATTGAAACTTAAAATACATCTCTTTTAAAATAACAATATCTTTATGCAAACATTTAATATTTTCGAAGAATAAAAAATTATATCGATTAACATGTTGCATAGTTAATATCTCAAGAAATATGTCTTGTTAACTTCATAAATGTCTATAGGAGAATGAAACATCAATGATAAATTGCTAATTTGCATACTTATACGTATGTATGTCACGAAACAACCTGTATATGTATATAATTTACATTAAAGTCGTCATATGAGATTCGATCCAATTTCTCATTGAATATAAAACAAACCTTGAGTTCTTAAGTAAGTCTTATCGTGTAAAAAAAAAAAGAATCGCTACAAATTTTCCCAAAATATATGCATACACAAAATTAGCAAAATATATTTTTCAATTCGTGGAATTTTGAAAAGATTTTACAAAGATTTAAAATAATAATCAATATATGTAGGTAGTTTAAAATATCATATTTATTCTTTCAAATTTATTCTTAATAGATTCAATAAAAATAATATTAAAAAACATAACGTTAAATTCAGAAATGTAATATAAATATAAAGAAAAAAGAGTATAAAAATTATATTTCCGACCTATATTCATCAGCGAAATTCTTGGCAACTTTACAATTTAAAGATTTCAAGTAGGCGATTTATTTTCGTACATTTTGTAATCTATATTTTTATGTTTTGAAAATAAAATAATTTTATTAAAAAATTATTACTTTAAATAAATAAAAATATATTTTTATAAAATATCTATTTTTTTCATATTATTTAGATACAGTAAAATCAGTGAATCAAAGAGTTTTCACGATACGCTCGATGGAGATCCTGCTATTTTAGATGGATCATCCGATATTTACGATGATAACGAAATAATAAGCGAAAATATTACTTTGGAAACAGAAATTGAGAGAAGACAGAGGCTAGACAGTTTTTATTCTGCGACATCTGCGAAATCGACTTATTTTAGTACAGGTTCAATTTCTAGTTACCATAGTGTTGATGAACCCGATAATGAAAATATTGGTAAGTTTTCAATTTGTATATTAATATAATTTTGATATCTCCACGAAATGTTTTTTTTATTGTGTATTATTAATTATTTTATCATTTTATTTACTTATTTAATTTAATTATTTATTTTGATGTTATTCTATATCTTATTATCTTATTTATTTTAACGTTACAAATTTATTTTATACGAAAATCATTATATAATTTTTATATAGGAAGAAGAAATAAACAAATTAAGTACCACTTTTTAATTATTCAAAAATATGTTAATCGGAAAATTGTTGAAAGTATTTATAAAGTAATTATTTCTTATAAAATTGATTTTATTGGACATTATTATACAAATTAAATAATAATCTATGTATTATTAAGATACAAAAGACAGCAACAATCAAGTTATGTATGGTCCCTCATCGAGATTACCGGCTCTAACTTCAGAAGTATCAAGTTCCTGGACACAAATACAGGGTAAATATATAAAATCAATATTTAAAAGATTTTAATATTTAATAAAATTTAAAAATTGTATCATTAATATATTTTTCTTTGCTAGGAATTTAACAAGAAAAAATATTTGATGTTTGTAAATAAATTTTATGAATATCTATAGAAATTTTTTTTGTTATTAATAATTATTATTATTATAATTATTTTGTTTTAAATATTATATATATTTTTGTATATATATTTTTTGTATATATATTTATGTCTACATTTTGTACATTTTCATAAAAATAAGTCCACTCATCAATAATTCTTTTTGAAATTATTAGAAATAATAAGATTTATAGAATATGTATATGAAATCAAATCATGAATAATAAAATAAATATAAATAAATAAAATAGATGTATTAATTAATTTTTTAAATAGTTTACATACATTTTGCATCTTATTATATATTAATATAAAACTTTATTTCCTGTGGTATTAAATGATAATGTTGTTTAGTAGGAAGTAAATGCTGCTATATTTGCTTCTTATTAAAAAAAATAATAAGGACAGATCTTGTTGCAAATAACATTGCTAGAATGATTCATTTTTGTGAATAAGAACATATAAATATCGATATAAATATAACTCAAAACAAAAAAATTTGCAAAAAAATATTTTATTTTAATTGATTGATATGATATTCTTTTTATATTATTTTTAATTGAATAAGATTATTATAACAAATTCAATAAATATCAAATATTGATTGTGATTTAATGAATCTTGTTTGTACTTTCAATTTCAGGAGAGTTTGTTATGGTTCATGCCGCATATCAATCTCATTTGGGCCAGGATTATTTCTTTGCACCTCGTGCCAAATTGGCGGACGGTATTATTTGGCTCATGATAGTGAAAGCCGGAATTACTCGAGCCAATTTGCTTCAGGTAAATAGTATAATTAAAAATAATATAATTAAAAATATTTCTGGCATAAATATTGATTTACTTATTAACAAAATAAATTAATTTCTTTGATCTATTTGTTCATTAAAGTATTTATATATATAATATAATATAATAATCATTAAGAAATATATATCAATGAAAATAATTGATTTTAAGATAATTTATGTAGAAATAAATTATAAAAAAAATTGAAAATATTTGAATTACGAACAAAATATCAAGATTAATTATAAATAAGTATTAATAATGAACTGAAACAGGTTTTATAAAATTTAAACTCATTTATTTCCTTCTTTTTTCAGTTTATGACTATTATATACGTAGTTTCATATTATCATACAAATATAAGTAGTTGAACTAAATTGCCAAAAAACTTGCAGTTTTAGAATTCAGTTACATTTTACGATTTTGGCAACAATTAATTTAGAATTGAATGCATTTTTGAAATTTATATTGATTTATGAGTTTTTCAATAGCATAATTTAACTTAACGATAAATAAAAAATGTACATGATTGAATTGTTTTAGGAATTTATCAAGTTATTATCAAGTTAACCAATCGATTTAAATAATTATGATCGCATTCAACTTAAAATAATTTTAAATATAATAATAAATATATATTGAAGTATTGAAATTTTAAATTTTAAGTTAAATAATTTCACCAGAAGAAAAGAAACCAAATATAATATAAAATAAGATAAGATTAAGATATTCTAATATTAATTATAAATAAGTATTAATAATGAATTGAAACAGAAAATCAGAAATTTAATAAATATTATAATTAAATTAAAATTAAATTAGATACAAAGTAAAATTCAAGATAATTAAAAATTTTTTAAATTATTTATTGTGTTTCTTAGTTCCTGTTGGGCTTAAGTAATGGTTCTCACGTAACGCGTTCTGGCATCGACATGATACCAGTAAAGGCATTTCGAATAGAACCAGAAGAAGGAGTCAATGGATACATTACGGTAGATGGAGAAAGAGTAGATTATGGACCTTTACAAGCAGAAATATTCCCGTCTTTAGCCACAGTAATGTCCCCTTGATACAAATTAGCATTACAATTCGTACAGAGTTAGCAATGGAAATCAAATGGTACAATCTTAGAACCTTAAGTTCAATAAGATATATAATATATGTTATGGTAGCATGGTCCTGGTGACAATACTGTATTAATATATTCTTATTCGCGATACGTAAGTACGATTTTTAGCTCAGAGGATTATGGTAGGTGTATACTCTAGATTATGAAGTTAAATCATTCCATCAAATGTATACGAAAAAAATGTCGTATAAGATCAATGCAACCATAGTTTATATAAGCTCAACTTGTAACTTCATAGAGATTGTCTATGCGAGATAATTCCAGTATCCTATGAAATTTAAACATGTTTTACGTATAAAAATTATGAATTAATAATAAATGTAAATCTTGTTTTTT
Source organism: Apis dorsata (assembly GCF_000469605.1). Lineage (NCBI taxonomy): Eukaryota > Metazoa > Arthropoda > Insecta > Hymenoptera > Apidae > Apis > Apis dorsata. Next base: position 257,646 of record NW_006263852.1, on the reverse strand, counting down.
CTTTATTTTAATTTATTTCGATATTTCAAAATAAGTATTCAAAATAATTTATACCGGTGATTAAAATCAATAGAATTATACTATTATACTATTATCGTGATAAAAACAAATTTTAAATATTCCTAATGCATTTACAATTACATTCCTAATTGCATCTTATAAATAAAACGCATTTAATGAAGATTGAAATTTGAATAATTCATGTTTCTCTAAAAAAAAATCATTTGAAAGTTCATTAAATGATTGGAGAATCATTTCCTTTCTATATCTTTAAAAAAAAATCATAGATAGCATTAATTATTAATTTTTATTTTTATTTAGTTAATTTTTTTAAATAAAGGATTAAAGCGTTTAAGAATTCTCAAAAATGATTGTTGAACCATTTTGTAATAATACTGTTCAATAGTGATTCAATAGTGATTAACTAGAGATTTTTAATTTCATTCATTAGTCTAATTCGTACTTTATTGGACTGTTTTCTATAACGCACAATAGTGTAATTGTAAAACATTACATAAGCTTTATACTAGTTAGTTAGCAAATAATATTGTTGAGCTTAATAATATATAAACTAATATATGCATTTAATCCTCGACTTACGTAATAAATTGATAATGAATTGATAAATTAGACACAAATCTAAATCAATATTCATGTTAAAAATTTTTTAATTTTTTTTTAAATTTATTAATCATTGTAAAATAAATAATTTATATCTGTGTTTATATGTATTTATTAATTTTTTAAAATTCATTTAAAATTCTAATAAATACTTCGTAATAATTTCGTAAACATTGTATATTAAAATCCTTATGAATTAATATATAACATGATTTTTTTAAAGCTGTTGAATTCATTTTTTTTTTGTTAGCTTGTTACTAGAACAATATGTTTATTAATAGATTTTTCTATTTTATTATTATTTTTTTCATAATAAATTTAATAAGAAAATATATTTTTATAAAAAAATATTGTATTCATATAATAAAAGTTTAAATAATAAAGATTTTGTTTTAATATATAATTGAAAAAATTTTTATTTTATATTTGCTTTATTGAAAAGAATTATTTGATAAACTAATTTTTAATTTTCAGATTTACTATATTTGTTATTTTTTATTTTATTAAAAATATATTTCAATATAATACATCTTTTTTTTTTTAGAAGAAAATAAGATATATTTCCATTTTTAATTATATTGATGTTATAAAAATATAATAAATATAAGTAATTCGATGATTAGGTGTATCTCTCATTTATTCTTTCAATGATGTATTTCTTAAAATAATTGTATAGAATTAATGTATTATTATGTAATGACTTCCATTATAAGCACAAGAGAATTAATTTTGAACGATTTTATATAAAGATCTTAATTTTTTAAGCTTGTAAGTATTTTATGGACCAGGCTGTTATTGTTACCCGGTCTAAATATTGTTGATATAGTATTAATTTAATCGCGATAGTGCTCAAATATTGTAGCTGTATTTTAGCTGTATTTTAGATTAAAAAAAGTATGTCAATCTTTTGATATAACGCACAGTTATTATCTTTTGGTCTTACAAGATATTTTTTCGGAATTATATTATATTAACAAATATTTTGTTATATATAAGAACATATCATATTAATTAACAAATAATATGCGAAAAATTAAAAATATTATATTTGATTCACTGATGTGTACGATTATCAAATAAAAAAAACGTACTATAAAGGAAGTATTCCAAAGAAATATTTGATATCATGTATGTAGAGACAAATTTCATAATATTAGAATAAGGTTGCAAAAATTATCTTGCGTATTATTATATAATCGTGCTTTAATATTGAAACTAAGAACTTTTATTCATCATTTATTCATAAAAAAATTCGTCGATATTCTTTTAATTGCTAAATAGAAATAATAACGATATACACACGTACTGATAATTATAATTTGTATAAATTATATTGTTTTATAATTATGGCGTTGTAAATTTGTGCCAAGAAATGCGTAAAGATAATTAAGAATTATAAATTATAGAATTCTTATTTTCTCTGTTTTTTTTCTTTTAGAGTTTTATTATTCTATTTTTAATTTGTGCCAAATTCTCTGTTCGTACCTGTGTTATAAATGCCAATGATCAATTTGTACATTCGTATCTATTTCGAAGAATTAAATTTTTCATTATATAAAAAAATAAATTATGTATATTTATTATTTTAATTGTTGTTGTAACGCTGTACAGTACAAAAATGTTTATAAAATATTAATATGTCTTTATAGATCAAAAATATAAAATAATTTTTCTCTTAAAGATTAAAAAAAAATAGAAATATCAAAATAGTTTTATTTGTTATCTTCAGACAATCAATTTGTTTTTTTAGCATATAAAAAATAATCAAATCTATTATGACGTAAATAAATTATGTATAAATGTATTTAATATGCATACAATTAGAATTAATTCTACAAAAATATTTTGGTGGTATGCTTGTAATATAATAGAATAATATCATTATCTTTCATAATTATTCACGCTTACGAAAAGTTCAATTTTTTCCTTTCTAGTCATAATTTTTGCTAGTTTTTGATTTCATCAATTAATATTTCAAATGTTTACAATACAATAAGATTTATTTGTTTTTAAAGAAATTTATTTTTTTTTTTGAAATTAATTTTTTTTTATATTAAAATTATTTCATATGTATGTATATTATTATACTTGATATTTAATCAATGATAAAAAATTTTAAGAATAAGCATATATTATTATAAAAATGTGACTAGTAAGGATTTCTAAATCGAGCGTAATATTTTAAATGACATCTTTGTTCGATATTTGTTGCGAAATTTTTGACAAATGTAACTCTGTTTTATAATTTTTGTTCCTATTAATTTATTTCATTTATGTATATTATATTGTCCAGAATTCGACTAATCATTATAAAAAAAAAATAGTTAAATTTTTACTTATATATTCTATAAGCTATTAAAAAAATGTTACATTACTACTCAAAATGAAATAAAAATTATTTATCATTATAAAATCAATATATATAATGTATAAAATTGATTTTTGTTATTCCGCAATTTTTGGCGACATGATTGTTAATGTTTTTGAGAACAATAAGAGTTATTTAATATAATAGTAAATATAGATAATAATAATTATAATAAATTTCTTTACATAAAATCATTATCATTTCGTGATTAATTTTGCACATTAACATATTTAAAATTTATATATTTATAGTTGACAATATATAAGATATTGAAATATAAATGTGAGTTATAATGAGTCACTTTTATAATTTTGAGTATTATAAAGTTACAAGATATTAATCCATTTTTATTTTATAATAATAATAACAAAATTATATTTCATAAAATATAATTTTAATCAAATAAGAAATTTATTTTTGAAATAATATAAATATAATAATAAGAGATATAAGAAAATATGACCGCGTTTGTAATAAAATAAAGATAAAAAATAAATTTTTTATTAATTATTTTAATATCAATATGAAGAAAGTTACAAATTTTTTTCAATTCAACAAATCAAATTTTTTTTTGATTTTATACAACGACATTTCTTTTAATGTTTGTGTGTGTGTGTGTGTGTGTGTGTGTGTGTGTGTGTGTGTGTGTTTAAATATGAATCATGATATAATGAAAAAAAAATAAATAAATAAAAATAATAAAAGAAAATAAAAATTGAAGTATGAATTTGAAATATATATCACTACATAAAGAATCTTTTCTTCAATTGTAATAGTTTATATAAAGGGAAAGTCTTACATGAACGTAAATTCCTATAAAACAAGATACTTTTTTTTTTTATTGATTTGCTATAAGTACTGCTAACAAAAAATTACGTATTTACAGTTCGTATATAAAGTAGTTACATAAGTTGTTTACATGTTTATATAAATATATATGGATAGTTAATACAAACATGATCCTTCACGATTGTTTTTTCTATTCTTAGAGAAATATCGCGATCATAAATTGTATTTCTATCACAGCAAAACTGATATTATAATATATATAAAATCTGATTTTTAAAATTTGATATTTGAAAAATTATAGATATTTATTAATTTGAATTTTTAATTTTATTTTTTAGCGCATGTCTAATAAAATCCATTACATTATACTTGAAAACTTACACCAACTTTTTCTATCTTATTAATATAATGTAAAAATAAAAATTAGTGTATTATTCAAGCAGAAATTCATTTAATTAATTTTATTTAATGTTATTTATAGATGAACACTTTGTTAGAAATTATATAAAATCTTAATATTAGATATTAAATATTTCATTTCTTTCCAGTTAAAAGTATCGATATAAAAGATATATATGCGAGGTAAACTGTTAAAAGTCTGAACTTAATATATTTTATTCACTGATTTACATATTTATATAATTCTTATTATGTAATTAATATCAAGACTGCAAATAGAGGACAATATAATACTTGCAATATTTAAAATTGATGTATTATTAAAACTTCTAAGTTATTTTAGAATATGATCGCGCAATTAGAATATATATTGCACAATATTTTACATATTTTGAGAAAGTATTAAAATGTATTGCAATGTTCCTTCTATTTTTCTTATGAAAAATAATAAATAAGAATATCGTTTTAAAAAATATATTAAAAAGATATATTTTATTCATTAAGTGATAATATTTATTTAAAATTCTAATAATATTATATTTTTTTTTTGATCAGATTTAGTTCGGACGGAATATATACTATATATTTATAATCTATTTTTGTTATATAAATATTTACTATTTTCCATTGTGTGAAAATTTAAACAGTATGAAAATAAAATATTTAAAATATTTAATTTAAAAATAAAAAATATGTATAGAAAATATTATAACACAAAAAAAGAAATTACTAAAAAAATAAAATTCTTTCTTTCAAAATTTTTGAAGTTTATAAAAATAAGATATTTAGTTAAATAAGTCTATAAAGGATAAAATATATTTTAGCTTTCACTTTTACACTCTATTTGCAGCTTTGTGATTTTGATAAATATAATTTAAAACATTAGTTTTTAATTTTAAGAAAACATATTAAAGTGATTCCAAATAAATTATTTCTTTCATTAGAGCATAATTTATAAAATTTTGTAATATATATATTTTTAAAATTGTACTTTACAGTTGCTTAATGTTTTTTTTAAATTAACTTGTTAAATAATATAAAAAGAATTATCTTTTGTTGTTAGCATACAATAAAAAAATGAACTAAAATTTATAGTGAATTATCTTTCTAACATATAAATATATTTGATTTACTAATATATAATGTGTTACTATATGATTTTTCGTAACAAATCTGCATTAGTTTTTGTAAATACACTCAACCAAAACAATACTTACTAATAAAATATGGAACAATAGCAATTAGAGGTCAAAATGAAATTGAAAATTTTTATTCCAATGTTGACTATTCTTTAACCTATAGAAATTATTATTTTTTAAATGTCTTTTGGTTAAAAATTTTTTACTGAATTACTTTTGAAAAGAGTGTCAAATCTAATTAATAAACAATTTGATTATATAAAATATAATTTAACGATAAATGAAAAAAAATATTTTTTAGTCATTTGAATCAGAATATAAGGATTGTAAAAATATTAAAAATATTTATTTACAGAAATAATAGCAATATAATAGTTTTTAATTAGCAATATTTTACTTTATCGATTTAACACTCCTATAATCAATGGTGGTTATAATTCTATACATCAAAACTCTATCTCACGTGTATATAAATTAAGAGAAATATTTTTCAATATAAATTGAATAATTAAAAAAGAAAAATTAAGTTATTATCGCATAACTAAAAATTTAATTCATATTGATCCCTCTTTGAGTTCCATATCATATTCAATTTATTTATAAAATTAATAATTTGTTAATGTAAATATGAGATTACTGTGTTATTGATAAAGCATCTAAATTAGCCAACAAGTCTTTTACATCATCCTGAACTTGATTGGATGTGTTCGATAAAGATAAACGCGAACATAAAGTGCTCAAAGTTTCCATTTTTTTATGAGAATCTTTGTGCTTTTGCAAATATGCCAATAACATACTAACTATATTCTGAACTTCTTCTTTAATTTTCACTATAGCTTCTCCTTCACAATTTTGTAATAACTTTAATTTTGTCTGCGCTAAATGTAATGGATTATAACCATATTGGTCCAAACATAGAGGGTCCGTTCCCGCATTTAAAAGAAGTGTCACCACAGATATTTTGCTTGTTACAGCAGCTAAATGTAATGGTGTATTACCTACAGAATCCCGAAGATTTGGATCTGCACCATGTTCCAATAATAAACGAACCATTTCTGTAGAACCTCTGTAAAAAATATATCATTATTTATATATATATATGATATATTATATATATATAATATTGTATCCAATAGACAATACAAAATTTTTTTTTTAAAAAGTTAAAAAATAAATATTTATTAATATATTATATATTAATATGTTAATAATAGTTTTATATTGATTAATTGAGTCTTTATTTATTTTTATATTTTTATAAATTAATAAATTTATTACAAATTGATAATAAATATTAAATATATTGTTCATTTACCTGCAAGAGGCAAGATGAAGAGGAGTTCTTCCTTGTGCATCACAAGTATTAGGAGAAGCACCAGAATTTAAAAGAGTTCTCATCATTATGGTATTGTTTGTTGCCGCAGCAATTCTCATTCTGTGTTCAATGAGACGGGTATGAACATCAAATATAGGAACAAGATGATGATTTTTACGTGCCCCACTGACAAATTTTATTTTCCTATAATAAACATTTCCTAAAAAAAAAATAATATATATAAAATATAAAATTGAATAATATCTAGATAATAAATAAAAAATTTTAAATATTAGTTAATATATTTTTTTTTTGAATTTGCATTTTTAATTTTGAATAAATATAATTATACTCAAATAATATAATAGTTATATATATAATCATTCATATTTGCTTGATATATTTTAATTATTTATTATTATGAAAATTTCAAACAAAATTTATAAATATTAAAATAAATAATTAAAATAATATGAATTTGTTTTAAATAATATATGTAATAATAAATGTTAATAATAATATATATTTAAGAAATTTATAAATATAACTTACTATTTACTAAAAAAGACCTGGCTGTTGCTGTTTTAGATTTACATCTCAAAGGAAACTTAATCTCTAAAACCTGCAACAAATTATATTTAATAATATATTTTAAACATTAAAAATCAATTCCTATGATTGTTATGATATATCTTTAATAATGAAAATCAATCATTATTATATTATTTATTTATTTATTATATTTTAACATAAATTAATACTAATATTATTAGTAAATAAAATTTATTTTATAAGAACTTATTTAAATAATTTTATATTTAATAAATTTTATATTTTTAATACAAATATTTAATAAAAAATAATTAAAATCGATTATTAAAATATAAATGCATATAAAAATAATATTTTTAAAAAAAACAATACTTACATTATTAGGAGATACATCGAAACGTGGTCTTGAACTACTTGTTGGTATGGAATTTTGGACATTGCTATTTGATAAACAAAGAGACCAATCTGAACTAAATTTCGTATGAAAAATGCCCGGTCTAATCTCTTCTACTTCATTTTGATTATTAGTTATCATTGCAGAAGCTGAATCATTATTAATTTCTTCGGTTACTATATCTTCATTTTGAGCAATCGAACTATCGTCGGAGTTATTACTTGTTTCAATTCCAGAGTCCACGGATGTCATTTTGGATTTGAACGTTTAATAACGTTTCACGTACAAAATCCTCTACTTTCCACATCCAACTTATACTATGTTCATAGATACACACCACTATCTGTACGAAAATAATAACAGTTATGAAGTTTGTTGATAAATAATTAACTCTATTGCCACCCTTACAATTTTTCAACCAAAATAAAATCACAGACAAAATTTAGCATAATTTCAATTTTATGGGAATTTTATGTTACATATGATAAATTATTGATCAAAAAATTAGAAATTTTTATAATTTAAAATAATGATTTTTATGATTTTATTTATAAAAATGTTTCTAAATTCTAAATTATTAATTTTAAATGATATAAAATTAATATAGAAATACAAAATATCACATACGAATTATAATCATAGACAAAATACAAAATAGATTAACATTTAATAAAAATTTTACGTCTTATACTCTAAAATACTAATAATGAAAATGCAAAAAATAATTGCTATATTTATTATGATTTAGAATGAATATAGCAATTATATTCAATTCAATTACAAAAGTTGATAAAGTTAACAAATTTTAAAAATTATGTTTTTTTTTTCATAAATATTTGTATATATTACATATATTAAATTATAATTATAAATTTTTTAATTATTATATTAATATATAATAAAATTAACATTAATGAGATATTGAAATTATCTCTTAAACATAAAATTTTACAAAGCAAATAATGAAAGGATAAAAATTTAGTTATATAAAAACAGTGCCATCTTTAAAAAAAATTACAAATAAAATTAATATAAACAAGGAAAACAAGTAATCAGAGAAGGATAGAAATAGTGTAAAAATATTGAAATCAGCGCCATCTTCAGATTGCCACAAATGAAACTCACGAAAAAAGAACAGAAGATAGTAGAAAAAGGATAGAGATAGAATAAGAATTGGTCACTGGTGCCATCTCTTAGATATGAAAGATATCTTTCTCATTTCTAGAGTAAAGAACATTCAAGAGATGTCACTATTTGATTTCTATTCTACTTTATCTTACTTTGTAAAATTTTAACCAAAATTCTATTAAAAATAAAGATATTTAAGTTTTTAATTAATATTAATTTTCGATTAATTCAGAATTATTGAAATAGAATGTTTCAAACAATATATTATATTATATTTACATTAATAAATTTTTTTTTAATATTGCATTTATTTTTGAAATCATACGTTAGCGGCTTATTACGTTTTTCAATGGAAAATAAAGAATATTATTACAATTGCTTTCATATTTTAATTAATAAAATAAATAAAATTTTAGTCAAAAATAAAGCGTTCTCTATTAAAGATAGACATTCAATCAATAGGTTAGACGAAAAGAGGAAATATATAGAGAAGGACAGAGATAGGATAAAAATATTGAAATCAGCGCCATCTTCAGAGTGCCGCAAATAAAACTCACAAATAAAGGACAGGAAATAATGGGAAAAAGATAGAGATAGAATTAGAATTGATCAATGGTACTATCTTTCGAGTATTTCGAAAACTTTTATTTAGAGTTCTCTTAATATCCAAAAGATGACGCTGAATTTCGATTCCTAGTCTACTTTATCCTCTCTTTTGAAAAAGTGTCTTTGGTACCTGAGAGATGGCGTTTGCAATCAATTCTTATTTTCTATCCTTTTCCCATTATCTTCTATCTTTTTTATTTGTGTTTAATTTGCGGCACTCTGAAGATGGCGTTGATTCTCGAATTTTTATTATATCTCTGTCTTTATTCTATTATTTACTTTTCTTGTCTATATTAATTTCTATAATATTCTGAGAGATGGCGCTGTTTTTAACTCATTTCTATCTTTCTTTTACTATTTACTCTCCTTGTCTTACTTTTGGCGAATAATGTTTTTGGTGCATTTACAATATTAATGATAGTCATTTTTTTTTTAAATTATAATGTCTTAATTTTTAAAAAATATAAATATTATATTCTCAATATCTTCTTTAAAACAATGATTTTGTAAAATATAATATATCTTGATATATAATTATATAATGATATATTTTGATGCAAATATTTAGTTATAACATTTAGTTAATGAAATTTAATTTTTATAACAAAAGATTCTGTTTCTTATTTGTAATTTTACATTGAAATTATTTTCAATTCCAACTATTATTAATATTGCAATACAGATATGATTCTAAATTTCTAACTAAATCGATAATATTGAGAATAATGCTAAAATGATTAGAATGTAATATCCACGAAGTACAGAAAAATGTATTGAATGTTTAATCTATATTGTATATTATCTATGGTATTACTTTTATAAAATATTATAAATATTTGTTAAATATTTGAAATAATATGTTATTGTTTAAGATTAAAACAATATTTCAAATAGATCGGCCTACGAGTTAGTATATCATAATGTTTTATATTTTATAAATTAATTTAAAATATATAACTGTAAAAAATTGATTTTCATCCATTAAAATTTATTTAAATATAAAAAAATAATAAAAAATTGTAATAATATTATTTGCATTTTATTAAAAATTTTAAGTTTATTACATCATTGAAATATTTACAATTAAATATATTCTTAAAGTGTTATATTTTTTAGACTTGACTGTGTTTATTAATAAATTTCATACATCTTTTATAATATATTTAAATCAAAACTGGAGAAAAATGTAAGAAAAAATTTTATTAAATATAGATTTATAAATTGTAATTTGTATGAAATGTCCTAAATGAGATATAAAATGATTTTAATAATTATAGGAAAGGTTTATCAGCAAATCCAAATAATAATGGTTTATTGGTAAATTCAAGTGATTACTCTTTTAAAAATAACAAACCTGTTCCATATGGTTCAGGACAACTTGAACGTATAAAAAAACATCAAGATTTTATGGTACTTTTAAATAAGTTTTTATATTTAAATTTTAAAATAATATAATTAATAAAATCTTTAATTTACAGAAAAGAATTATTAAACTAGTTGGTGAAATTGATTATGCAGTTGAACGACATGCTAACTTAATCAAAGAAAAGAAAGCCCAAGAACAAAAAATTTTGGAAAGTAGATTGAAACCTAAAGGTCAATTATCAATAATCAATAAATAATAAATAATTATAAACAATTTTATTATTCATTTTTCAATACTTTTTTAATAGTTTAATTTGATAATTTATTAAATTGCAAAAACAAAGTTTTTAAAATATCAATTATTTTATTTTAAATTCATAACTACAACTATTTGAGCTGATAATCAATAGGATATTTTATGAGTCGTGGAATTTTATCTCTTTCCTCTTGTGAAATATCACATAATTTAACAGGGATAGGTCTTAATTGCTTGATCTGGTTGGTAACATTTTGTAACATATCTTCAGGAACATTTTCATCAGGAAAAATATGTAATCTTTCCATAGTATATCTTCTTTGTAAATTTCCATCCATTGCAGAATAAATTGCTTTCTTAATAATCTGTATATTATAATAATATATTATCATAAATGAAATATAGATAATAATAAAACATATTATAATCTTTTAATATATTTATATTTTATAAAAATTTGAAAATTACCAAAGTAGGATCTTTACTATGTAATTCCCAAGCAAGTGTCCAAGAAGCACCACCAATGTATGTATTATGATGAAAATACACCCGTTTTTGCCATTCATCTCCTCGTAATGCAATATTTTTACTATTTATTATTATTACATGATCACCACATTTATCTATATAAAAATATAGAAATATTTTATTTATAAATGAAAAATATAATATTCTATTTCAGAATATCATATAAGTTAAATTTATTATTTATTATTTATACTATAGTAATATATTTGTAATTTTACTTTTACTTACTTACTAATTTTACTTACTCAATGGATGATATATAGGTTTGTATAATCCCATAAGATATTTTTTAATTAAAGGTGCACTTTGAAATGGATCTTGCCAAGTTGCATCAAATATATGCCAAATAATAGAAAAAGTACCCCAATGCTATATGTAATATAAATGGATCATAAGAATTAAATAAAATCATACATAAAAAAATCACTTTAAATTATTATAATTATATACTATATAACTATAATTATCAAATTATTTGAAATTATTTATTATTATTAATTAATATAATGTTGAAAAGGAATCTCTATAAAAATATTTTAAATGTTTTTACTAAAATTTTTTTTAAAAAATATGAAGAATATTCATTAACCTAAAATTTTTTGCAAAACATAATAAAACTTAAATTATTTATTTTATGTAATGAATTTTTATAAAAATAAAGTAAATTAAAAAAATTAAAAAAGTGCATTATGATATAGTATCCAAAATATACAAAATAATGTTATAAAAAATAAACAAATTATTTAAAATGATATACCTGTCCTTTGCGAAGAAGAGACATTGTAATTATTATTCAAAATTCAATTTAATGTATAAATAATAATATATTTTTTTAAAATAAAACTAAACATTATATATTTATAATATTAAATTCTTATATCAAATCTATGAGATTCTGATAATGAAAATAATATTGGTAACACTGTTTGATAATATCAAAAGTCATTAATCTTTTTCAAGTAAATACGCGCGCGAACATAATTTTTAAGTTATTTTTTTATATGTTTAATATCATATACATTTTAAATTAAATTATAACAAATATTAAATTTAAATTAAAAGGAATTACTTAATAATGATAATGAAACTATATTTGAAAAGTTGAATTAGTTTATTAGCATAGACGAAATATATAATATATAAATTGTTAAAAGTAATTTGCATAAAATATTTAAATATAAAAAAAGTTAAAGCCATAACAAATTAAATTATTTAAATCTTCGCTTCGTATGTTTTTATGCATACTTTAGTGTAAATTTTAAAATGTAAACTTATAATAATATATATCGAAAAATTTTAAATTGTAGCAAAATTAAAAATATTAGGATCTGTTCGTGCAGGTATACTTCAAAAGAATATAAAAAATTACAAGATAATTTACAATTTAATAAGTATTTTAATGTAATAATATTATAATAATAATATCAACTAATAATGTTATTAAATACTTTATACATATACATAGTAATGTATTTATAATTATTCGCATTTTATTATTAGAGAATTATTAGTATTTAATAATAGCAAAGATTTTATGTAAACAGATAAGTCTTTTTTGCACGATCAGTCCTTTGTTATAAAGTATAGTACATGTTGTTATTCCAACTGTGTGTTCTAATTAATAAAAAATTTTATTAACATATCAACACTAGCATTAATTAAACAGTGGTAAACTATTTTTTACGGTATATTATCTATGCATGATTGTACATATTTATCTATCATAAATTCATTTTGTAAAAGTGTTTTATATATATTATTATTTTTTCTTATTTGTGAATATTAATAATTTTGAAGTTACCAGTCATGTTCAGGATTCTATAAATAGTATATAAATTTTTGATTTCTTATTTCTATTTTTAAATTCCATTATATTCAAAAGAGGAACTTGATTGTTCATTTAGGCAAGTATAGCACCAAGAGACAAAGATTGTTTTTTTAAAGCAAATGCCGTTAATTATTAATTAAAAAAGTTAATAAGATAAATATAAAATTATTATTTCATTCAGTAATTACATTAATTATACAATGATGTTTATTACATTTAATTTAATGTGTATAAATTTTAATGTATCATTTCAACAATATTAATTTTTCATAATAAAAAACATTATTATTGAATGTAGAAATAATATAAACATTAATTTTCGAATTTTTTAATTTTTCTATAACCAATAAATTTTATAAATTAATCTTTATTAAAAGTGTACAAATTTTCTTGTAAAAACAATAATAAAAGAAATTTTTTTTTTTTCCTTAAGAGATTCAAATCATAAACATGAAATTTATAAATAATTTTCATAAATATATTCATAATTCTTTATATTTTTTAATGAATTAAATACTTGAATTTTGTTTAAATTATTATTTAAAAAAAAAAATCGGATAAATCAGGAATTGAATAAGAAAATATTAAAAAACAACGAAATAAAATTATAACTAATAACTTGCATTAATATATTGTACAAGAATGATAATAAAGCATATTGCACAATATTAATACACTATATATAAATTTTAATCATTTAATTTTTTTTTTAAATTAAATGTACTTTTTAATTTAAAGATAGTTACATTGTTCTTAATGCACTAATATAAATTATATTAATAAAAGTATAGAATTGAATAATTTTTAATATTCTATGAGATTCAATTATTTTATTTTATTTTCAATAATTTCTTTTAGATTTTAATTGGTTTTTGTATTAATTGTAATTACTGAATTGATATATGAAATTATTAAATTATGAAAATAATACTTAAAGGCAGCAACAATTTTAATTATAATAATCATAGTCATGATGATAATAATAAATATGAGATTTCTATTTTATATAATA
>NW_006263852.1:220854-243127 GCF_000469605.1 Apis dorsata | reverse complement strand
GAGAGAGAGAGAGAGAGAGAGAGAGAGAGAGAGAAAATATATATTATGTAAAAAGTTTCTTCTTTAATTCATATAGTCGGCATTTGCATTTTTGGATTGAATATCCTGAACATATGGTCATGAAATATAAGGAAAGTATATCTAAAAGCGTATTATTTAATAATAATGCATCAAAAATCATTATTCTGCATTAATATATGCTTCGCATTTCTTTACATATATTGAAATATCGACGCATCTTCTGATTAAATATCTTTATATATATATAAATGCAAATTATGTTTCATGACTATTGAATTATTATAATGACACAGTTGGTTTCAAATATATCATAGCAGATCACAAAAGTTATGTTTCTTGAGATGACTAAATTGTTCTAAACGCGTATAACATATTTACGTAAATGTTTTTGTATAAAATGCATAATAAGTATTTCAAAGTAATTTCGATAAAATCGACTTTAATTTTTTAAAAAATATCTTAAGGAAAAATTTTCGATATACAAATTGATATATATAAAACAATATTATAGAAATCGATGTCATTCCAGACATGATATAACAATTTTTATACAGTAATACCTATTATAAGAGTACTACAGTGTAGATTTCAAAATAATCTACAGTAAAAAAATTGTTCTATATGCATATAAAGCTTTCATTTAATTTATTAATTTGTATATTTATGTATCCGTATATTTATTTATGTAGAGAAAAAAAGAGAAATATTAAATAAAAATAAATTTAGTAATCTATTTGGAATTCTCTTTACTTCTTTCAAAAAAATTTCCTTCACCATATTATTTCAGAAACTGTATCGTTATATTATTGGCAATAAAAAAATTTATGTAATTTCCAGTCATTGATATAATATGATGTATACGCGTATTCGCTGTTACATCATGTAAATCCAGTTACATAAAATCTTTGGCAAAGGTATGATTAATCATCGACCCATGACTCTGTAAATATGTATCTAATATTATTGTATTCCATAAACAGCTACTCGCCATTTGTCATTTTTTACATAATTTTGATTTCTTCCAGTATGAGCATTCGGAAACGATCTTGCTCGTGAAATGCATTTAGTTGACAATATTTAATGCATTGCATTACATATCTTGCATCTTTCAACCGACACTATCTCCCATTACTTCTGTTTCTGTTTCGTGTTCTGTATATTCCAATTCTTCGTTTGCCTCAGATTCACCACGTGCATCTACAAATTCCTGTAAAATAATATTAAATTTATAATAGGAAAATAATATAAGAAAAATATAAGAAAATAAAAGTTAATATGTTATAATTTATGAATATATGAATATATATATATAATATATATATGAATATAACAAAATATATTGTATTTGTAAGAAAATTAATTAAAGTATTTTATTATATTTGTATCTTAAAAAATTAATCAAGTTAATTTCGTAGTAAATTAAAAACTCTTACATCACGAGTGGGATCGTCAATACTGCTATCCTTATTTAAAACTTCACCTGAAAATCATAAAAACAAAATTAATTATCATATTTATGTAAAGATGTACTAATTATGTACATCAATAAATGTACATCAACCTACATTCTAAAAAAATTGAAAAACTAACTGGGTTCTGTTTGTGTTTGACTTGATGCGGTGCATGTTTCTGAAAATTCACGACGTTGTATATCTGCATCAAGGGCATGAAGACGTTCTCTACTTCTGCGTAATTCTTTTCTTAATGTCTCTCGTTCTTCTTCTCTCTCTTTTATAATTTCCTAAAATTTATAAAATATTTAAAACAATTTTTATTAAAATTAATTATTTATTTAAAAATTATTTCTTTGAATATAATTATAAAAATTATTTTATGAAAAAAATAGAGTCTTACCAATAATTGTGACAATTGAGAAGTTAAAGAATGACAAATTGGTTGTAAACTTGCAATTGATATTGCTGGTTGTTGTGGATGAAGATGCATTCGTGGTGATGGACAACCAGTTGCCTCACAACTTGGCGGTGTTGCTAATATCGATGCTCCACGTGATGCAAGAATAGTTTCCGTTTCACTTACATTTAATGCAGAATTTAACATTCCAACCAATTGATTCGCTATAATAATAAAATAAAATATCAAATTTTTATAAAAATATAAATATTTTTTTCTAAACATTTTAAAAATTATATTTGTACATTTAAAAATTTTGTAATAATAAAATAAATATCATCTATTAATAGAAATACCTTGACTAATAGCAGCAAGTATAAGTTCA
The DNA here is from genome assembly GCF_000469605.1 of Apis dorsata. NCBI lineage: Eukaryota > Metazoa > Arthropoda > Insecta > Hymenoptera > Apidae > Apis > Apis dorsata. Next base: position 240,870 of record NW_006263852.1, on the reverse strand, counting down.
GCAGGTTCTTTTTCTATACTTGATGGTTCAGATGCCATGTCAGCCACATGTTCGAAATCTTCTTTTGGAATATTTAATATATCTGCTACTAATAATTGTTTCTCAATCAGTGCTTGCTTAATAATCTCATCCTTTCTTCTAAGACATTCTGCAAAATAAAATAATCAATCGTTTATAAACTATTTATTTATAATTTATTTAAAAAAATACATATATTACATTACATAATAAATAAATAATATACCTATTGGTGTAAGCACTGGTTCTGCAACATGTACAGGTGGTACTTCTACATGAACTTCAAGCGGATCAATTAATGATGCTTGTGTACAAGTAACCAATCGTAATGGTTCTCCTGTACCTAATTAAAAAAATGTAGTACATTTTAGAATGTAGAAATTTATATTTAAATTTATAAAATATTTATAAAATTATACGATTATTTTTTAATTTGGGAAATATATGAAAAAATTATTTATCTAAAAAATGTTCCATGATATAATAACAAAACTATTTTTCGTTAAAATAAAAATATACTTCTTGAAATTTTATAGAAATTTATCATAATTTTACTTTCATTCGTTTAATATAAAATTATTTTATATTTTTAATTTTTCATTTACAACAAACAAAGTATGTATTACCTGTGTTTGAAGGTTCGGATGAGTGTTGTGGTTGTTGCTGTTTCATTTGTTCAATCCTTGAGATCTCAGGTCCAGAAATATTAGGTGTTTCTCCTTCTTGTTCCATGCTAGTATCTTGCGTAGATTCCTTTGTTTCTGATTCTTGTTCTTGCTCCTGATCCGTTTTATTAGGAATATTGTCATGTTCTGTCGAAGAAGAATCTTCGATCGTAGGTCCAGGTTCTTCTGGCAGTGTAGTAGGTGGAGTAGGTCTTCTACCTTGTTTATCACGAGCCTTATATGCTTCAGCTGCTTCAGAGATGTGTTTAAACCATTGTTTTCGTTCTGCAGGCGAGGCTGCTACTAAATCATAGATTTGCGCTCCGTTTTGCGATGTATTAACCAGATAGAGAGAATTTTTATCTACGGCATTATGCCTGACAAGAACAGTAGATACTTTTACAATAGGACTCAATACAGAGTTCGCTTGATTTGGATTGATAAATTTCAACAGGTACTTTTCATCTTGTCGATGTAACAAGAGTATCGTATCGTCGAGCAATACCACGTGTAGATCGACCGGTTTTGCTCTATTCTGTTCGGTTCTACGCCATTGTAACGGACCTTCATAGATCAATTTACGTTTCGTGATGTCTAGATTCTTGAATTCCTGAACAGTTGGATGATCAAATTTATCAAATGCAGATCTGTCGATGGTACGTTGGATCTCTGCCAATCTCTGATAATCTTCTGCCTCGCGTACCGCTTGATTAACACAACTAAGAATTTCCTTACTTCGATCGAGACTTCGCAAAACAGCAGCTCTTTCCTTTTCGTTACTTTCAGGCGTGTATTTTGCCAAATTTTCAAAGAGCAAAGGATATTTTGTCAATCGGAGCATCCCCGTCAATATATGATCTTTGAGCTGTAACCTTCGACAAAGAGGATTAGCCTCAATTTCATTTAAGAAAGAATTCAATTTCGGATCCTTCCGACGACGATCTCGCAGAGCATCCAGAGCCACTTGCTGTTTCGCACAATAAATAGATGCAGCTCTCTCAAAGGTTTCTCCATTCTCGCCATCGAACATGTCTAAAAGAAGATCTCCGACATCGCCCACGCATGGATTCTCCTTCTTCTTGCGCTTCATCGCTTGATTGAAGCGCGAATGAATTGTTACCATCTCATCTAGATTGGAAAATAATAATTGTATTTGGTCTAACGGAAGTACTTGTGATTCGAGGAGCGGCTTGTGGAAGACGTGTGATAGCACTCTCAACGCCCGCACGTGAGATCGCTCCGTGTGAAAGAGTTCTGAAAAATTAAGATTATTTTCGAGGATTATAGATATATTTAATATTAAAATAAATATTCTGTTTTTTGTTTCATTAAAAAAAAATTTTTTTAAAAAAGAATTTAAGAAAAAATTTAAAAAAAATAGCGAATAAAATATTTTTAATTAATTATGAAATAAGGACAAAAGAGAACTACTAACCATTAATAACTTCTTGTCGTTTTTTCTCTGCATTGCTGAGCCGAGCGAGGACATCCTCGGCAACGCCTTGACTCCAATCAGGAGGATCCGGTTCAACATCAACATCGCTGTCCCACGAGGTCGATGTATTGGCCGCGGAGGTAGCTGGATGTACCTGCTCCAGGCTGGTACTCGGACTGTCCAAACTTCTCGTCGATAAGCTGCTGTTCGACGAACTGCCCGCTGAATTTCCGGGAAATGTCCCGGCCGGTTCAGAATCACTGAAACCAGCCCTATAGTCAATCGTTAGCGAATGAAGGATTGTACATTTAAATAATACCGGCTACTGCAGCCATTTTCAATACCTATACATAAATTTGTTGATACCAATAATACTTCTTAAGATTCCTTTGGAAATTAGACTATGTTAAAGATGACAAAGGGTATCTATTTTCTAGATTTTACACTTTTTGTTTTATTGGGATATTTCATAAGTTTTGCTTAACATGATTTTAGAAGGAAAAAGTTAATATTAAATTTGTAAAAATTATCTGAATAACAAGAATTAAATTTACAATAGAATGTTTTGATAGCTATTTTAAAAGAAAAATATAAAATTTATAATTTGTAAAAAAATAATAAATAATTTAAAGTAAAGGGAAATATTACTAATTACTATTTGTTTATTTGTATTTAATATATGCATCGAAAAAATTGTATTATTAATAGAATGACTTATAACATACGTGTAACATAATTAAAACAGGAAATACATCACACTCTTATCGATATTGAATCATTGTAGCTAGTGAAGTAATGTATTGTACAGCCTCAAACCACATAATGAATAAAGTTCACATTTTTCAATCATTTATTTGAAATAATTCTCAATATTCTTCGAAATTCAAAAAGTTTAAAGTTCTCGAACTTCTCGAAAACTTTTTGCCATTTTTACCATTCGAAATTTTCAAAACCCAATAAAGATTAATAAAGATTAATTTAATATAAATAACTTACGATGACATAAATTTATTTTTATTTAAGTTGATAAATCCAAATGAATTTATTAAACTTAAATTTATTTTAGTTTCGAGACTATTACAAGAAGATTTTGGATTTGAATTTTACGAATTTAAAAATTAAGTTTCTATCTAAAAATATCATAACTGAAGAATTGTACCTCTCAGACCTTGTACGACGTTCATTAACACCGCGTCTCTCGTGAGTGGGGGTGTCGGAAGCGATGGGTAGTTCCGAAAGACGTTCCTCCACGTTCGAGCACCCCGATGAAATGTCGTTCGACTGATCAAAGAAGGAAGACGGTTCCGTGGTGGATATCGGACTAGTTAAGTTTTCGTTGCCGCGAGAATTAGGTCGAGGACGGACACGTCGAGAACCGCGTTGTCTCATCTTTTATATCTCCTTAGCCCTAAAGGGCTTCCTCGACGTAGTAAAGCTGGCAGGCATGTGCCGTCTCAGCTGCAAACGTAACGTTACGTATTGCCTTTGCGAGGATTTCCTCAACCAACGAATATTGTATTATAGAGACGAATAATTCCACTGATTTTTATCTTTTTCTTTTTCATTTAACGAGATGTGTGCGATTTAAATCTTAAATTTAAAGAAGTCCTTAACATATTCACACGTAATTTTATTGAAATTCTGGAGCAATGTGTTAATACGTATTAATATACTTTTAAAAAGATAGTATTAGTAATTCTATTCTGGCGCCTTTTTATAATCATTCTGAATCTTGATGGAAAGGGTGCAAGCGAAATAATAACTGTGACAATCTAGCTAAAATGCCAACGTACTGTTAGTCGATTATTTCTGTGAGAAGAACGAGTAACCTTTAAGCAAGTAGAAGTATTTTAATAATTTTAACATTTTTCTAGCAATCCATTTATGAAATTTATTTATTTTCCCTCTTGAATTTTAAATAAAAAAAAAAATTTTAATTAAAAATATATTTTAAAAATTCAATCATTGTTAATGATTCGTTAGTAAATTTTGAGACTAGAAAATTGATATTAGATTTTAAAATGATTCAAATCTCTTTTGATTATCAATAATTCAATAACAATTTTCATCGGATTTTCCAGATTTTTCTTTTATTTATTTAAAATAATGCGCCCAGCAAGGTTCTAACTATAAACGAGAACTTAATCGATGTCGATCAAGCTAAACCTTATCGAAGCCGCTCCTTCATCACTTTAATCAACCCTCTAGATATAGAAGAGACATCGACTTGCGGCTGATACACTGCCTTGTGCATACAGTTGTACGTAACCATCAATGATACCTGTATTCTTCCTTTGAAGAGTAAAAAAATCGACGTACTTCTTTGTCTCGTTCGCTGACACCTTCTTTAACAAACGTTTGCTCAATGAAATTTTCTACAAACAGATCCACGAAACTGAACTTCTCCATCAACACGACAAATTTTTACGAATTAGATTTAGATTTTTTAAACAAGTTTTTCATATTGATTATAATATTATATTAACATTCTATTATAGATGAAATTTCGTCACAGCGAATTTTATTCTAAAATGATTTGACGATATTCTTTAATATTAAATAAAATTTGTAAATATGTATCAAGAATTATTAAGCAAATTTTTATAAAATACACGAAAAATTGAAGCGTGTGTAGAATTGGCCAACGACAAGGAGGCTGCAAAAGAAGCTGAGCCTATGGCCGGTGTATTGATTCGAAAGTATCGATTGCTTCAAAAATAAAGGGCAAGACATCTATCTGTAGCCTGATATCGCTTTGGTCCCCGTTTACACCCGTGTACACGTACTACAAACCGGATCGATACAAAACGGATCGGTTTCTTTTTCCTCCCCATTTACATGCATCGATCTTTTTAAAACCAGATGCATTAGCCGGCTAATTCATGCGAATCGTACTAATAGCAGTGAGGTATTAACGATTACACTAAAAATGTACACGTGGCGTAAAGAGAATAAATTCTCTATTACGTTGCATTTATCTTTAACCCTTTAGAAATAACAAGTTTCCATATATACAAAATATATAATTTCCTTCATTTCTATTTTTTTTCTTAATCAAAATAAAAACTATGAGATTTATAATTGTTTAAGAAATTTATTATTATAAAAGATAAATTAATATTTATTATAATAAGATAAATGATTAAAATTAGCATATTTTATACAAAAAATATTCTAAATTCTTTGAAAGATAATAATGCAAAGTAAAATGTATAATATGTAAAATTTTTAAATTCAAAATTATTTTGGGCAAGGAGATAAGAAAATTTGTCAATGCCACATATATTTTCTAATCGTTTTATTTTCTAATCTAATCTGTCGATTGATTTTAATTGCAATGAATGTAGATCGCACATTTATTCTCAGAAATCTAAACCTTTATTATACGAATTATTGTACGAATAGCCTTCCTGTTAAGATAATTTTTAATGAATTAATTGCCCTCAAATCGATTCATTGTGCATCATTAAATGAATGAATGAAAATTTTCTTTTTTAAAAGAAAGAAGAGATAAAATTTTGAGAAGAAATATAAAATTTATATAATTTTATATAATGCAATAAAATTGTCATTTTTTTATAACTAATAAAAATCAAATTTTAGCATTATTTGGTTAAATAATTATAATAAAAAAAAATTTACGATATATTCGATTTAAAATTCTATTTAATATAAGAATAATAACTATAAGCGCATAATTTTTCCCAATGTTTGATGAACATAATTAAATGTTTTAATAAAAAAAAGTCAACGAAGAACAAAGAAAGGTATGATAAAAAACAAAAGGAATCGCACCGTTGTTTGCGGTAAAAAAAACCGTAAAAGAATAATTAACTATAATATAATATTATGTACGATGAAATTAAGATTGAATGCATTCATCTACATATTCTATCGAACAATCATAAAAGGATCGTTTGTTTTTATTATTTAGCATTTAAACAATACTGTCGAATCATCTTCAAATATTATTTCAACAGTAGAATTGATCAAAATTCTTTAAATTTTCCATTGAACTGGATTTCTTCATATTTAATTTGATTAAAAAATTTAAGAAAAAGGAAAAATTGATCACATCATTTGAAACTATTGCATATTAATAAAAAAAAATTATTCATTAATAATAAATAAATCTTTGCAAACATTTAATCTAATGACTTTGAGTACAATTTTATTACTATAAATTCACAGAATACTCGCCATAATTTTTATACTCGCGAAAATTCAAAATTTCAACATTTTATCGTTTAAGAAAAAAGGACACTGACCGGTGATCTAAAAACATTGGGAAAAATAAAAGTTAAAGTCCTCCTTTAAAAATTATGAGAAGAGAAATAAAGAGATTTTCATCTTCTTTCTCTCGAGAGAAGATTTATAACATTCTTATTCCCAACGCGTGCTTACATGGTGTTTTACGTCTCTCACGCTCGAGATCATTAAATCACCAATACATTAGCCGCGAATCTTGCTACACGTGTATTTTTATCAAGAAGAACGAATTTACATGCCGCAGCTTGATTATTAATGATATCACGAAATTACTATCGTTCACGTTTCTCCAGAAATAAACGCACGACAATGACGAAGTTACCACCACGGGTTATTTATTTATCGAACCCCGGGTTTAAAGAGTCACAATGCAGTTTCATGCTTCATCGAGTAAAAATGAACTTTGCAGTTTCTCAATGAGGTCAATAATCCCGTATAATTTAAAAAAAGAAATGCAATAAAAAAAAGGAACAAAGAAAAGAAAAATTGAAAATATATCAACATTCAAAGAGATTAACGAAATTTGTAAGTATAATTCGTTACGAGATCAATCTCTGATTCATTGGATTCGAATTTAAAGCATTAGTCATTCTTCCATCTTTTTGCTGAAAATTGTTACAGACTTTATTGGTATTAGAAGATTACCATTCACGAGAGATTGCAATTTTGAATCAATGTGAGAGATTCTATTTATATTTTTGTTTATATTATTTATATACATTCATATTTCTGCATAATAAATATCGCATTCCAATAAAATTTTATTTCAATCATTCTATATTTGAAAAATATTCTGCATTTGTATTTGTTTATGTGTTATTCTATTTAAAAATAATATTAAAAATAATATTAATAATTGGGACGAAACTAACAATTAAATTTTTATTCTTTGCCAATTACCAAATTGAAGAATTATAAATCAACGAAAGTATTATTGGCATGCATAATTTAAATATTGAACATTTTTTCACCGAAAAAATTCGATGAAAGCTGAATACCGATGAAACAATAAACACAATTCTTCTGTTATTTTCTTTAATACATTTTTTGTTGATGGAAAAATAATTTTGAATAAATAAATTTTAAATCTAATTTAAAAAAGTTTGACTAAGATGTTTAAAAATAGTAAATTCCAAATATTTTGATCTGTATTTACATGGAATATCTTTAAGAAAAAATCTTTCATGAAAGATTTACTTTTGTCGATTATCATTAACCACTCTGATAATCCATCCGTAAATCCTGTCATTAATAACATATCATAGATATCAAAATGAAATGTTTTTATCAATCAAAAAAACATGTTTATAATGTTTCATCATCACCCAAACTATATGAATTCAAAAATTCTAAAAAAAAAACAAAAATTAGATTTAATTACAATTGGTCTAAGTTATGAAGATGATTACAAACATTTTCAATCATTTTATATTTTTTATATAAATAATACATTAAATATTAAATAGCTATAATAATAATTAATGATAAAAATAATTTATATATATTTAAATGTATTAAATGTAATATAGATATATAAAATCCTTCCATTGTTTAATATATATTTATTTTTATTTATGAACAAATTAAAATGCATTTTAAAGGCATTATCATGTTCATTGATGTAGCGTCACTAATGATGAAATTACAATGACTATATCTTTCGTGTGCACCTATTCTTATTCACAGATAGTTGATAGATTGTCGAATAACCCGCGACAAACAGTTTAACTCGTTTAGATTGCTTTTTTGCAAAAAATAGGATAAATAGATTTGTATTCTGAATAAATGAACTATAACATGGAAAGAAGAAAAGTTCAGCTAATTATAAGATAATAATTCCAATGATACTATCGTTAGAAAAATAATAAGTTTTAAAAATTTGAGACTATAATGACAATATGATAAAATGAACGAATTCGATGAATTATTAATATACATTTAATGTGATAATATAAAATAAATTCTATTTTATTTATAAATGATTGTGAAAAGTTGGTATAATTTATTCCTGTATTTTAATATTGAAATTTTATTATAATAAAATTTTTCCAATTTTTAAACTGATTATTTCTCTTATAATATTATACTTTATTTATAGATATTTTAAAAATTTAATTTTTTGTAAATATTTCAATATTGTTGAAATTACCATTGAAAAATTTAAAATACAATGTATCGAGCAAGTGATATAATATTATGCACAGTTAAAACTAGTGGCATCCAGATGCGCAGAATATGAATAATTTCAGCTTCCTTTAATTTTGTTAATTTACATATTTTTAGTCCATCGAATTAATGCTCTCTACAATTACGACCATGCATGTTTCATTTTTTAAATTTAATCATCTAAAAGTTAAACATAAATTCAATTTTCACTTCTTTATAACACAATAAACATACGATAAACTTATCACATAACGATAAATTTAGAACTAATCGTTTAAAAGATTTCAATATTCATTGTCCGAACAAAAGGCATTGAAATCACCGGAAAATGAACTTTAATTCTCTACATTTAATCATTATCTTCTTGTTGAAATTAGATTTTAATGAAAATTTTAAAATTTTCTATAAAACTTTTCTATAAAACTTTTTTATCTTTCAACTTGCCAATTAACTTTTTCACTATTTATTCTTGAATCAATAACAAATTCGATATCCTAAACGATCAAGTTTAACAAAAGACTCACAGCGAAACCCACAACAATTACAAAATTATATAAATTCCTCTGCGCATTTAAATATTGTCAACGTTTCACAATCATCATGTTTATTCTCCAATTAATGAAAAACCTTTTCTCGTTCCCTCCAATATTCCAATGTCAGTGGTTGTTACTGTTTAATTACTGCCGACTAAAGTTCCAATTAAAGCGGTCATAATTCCCATTAAGCGCCAACAACAATTGTAACAATGATATTAACGAAATCGTAACCACTTCTTCGACACGAGTTTAAGGATAATGGAAAATTGAAAATTCGTCCCGCATAAAAGAGGCGAATCCTCGATCGATAGACACGAGGATCGAGAGATCGACACGCTGACACGTTTCAGATGCCGGTTCTTCGCGGGAAGCACGAGTGTTCGATCCAACCGGAAGTCGTACCGGCGTCAACAGGAGGAAATCGCGAAACGAGACGGTCGGATCGGTGTTCGATGTGTTTCGGGTGAACGCGTGGGTGTTTCGCACTGTCGAAGCGACGCAATATCCATCCGCGGAATTGAACGTTTAACGTCAGACTGAAGGCCTTCTGGCTGGCATACACACCTTTGCCAGAGGAAGAGGAACGAGTCGAGTCTGCGCCGTTTGCACGTGTACGGGGATTTAGAGCGTCAAGAAGCGAAAAGTCACCGGTTAAGAAGCGTAGGACCCTGCCAAAAATCTATACACGGTGTGTCGGAAAAATTCCAGGGCCGAGTGAAACGCCGGGAATAGACGTTCCAGCTGATCTCTTGAACTGCAGCCGGATCGGTTACAACAATTGCAAGTTGGTCTGATACACATAGTGAGCGAATCGGAGAAGAAGAAGATGGATTTACCAATAAAATCGGATTTTATTAGATTTTTCGAGGGATTTGAGCGTGTTGGGATTTTTTGTTTAGAAGAGCAGTCTTGAAAATGATTAGAAATTGTTAGATTAAAATAATATAAAAGGAGGTACTCGTGGCTTTATTTTTTATTGTACGAGATGTGGATTGTATGATAGTGTTATATAGTATTTTAATAAGTGGATTTTAATATTACATTAAAGTGAAATGTATTAAAAAATGTATCAAAATTTACAGGTAAACAACTTTTCTTTTATGATCATTCATAAATTTTGACATAAAGATTAAAAATCTCGAGTTAGTTTTAAAAATACTTAAAATAAATCTTTAACAATTCAATTATAATAATATTATTGAATTTCATTCTATTATTTAAAATTGTAAATTATATTATTAATATCTTAATATTGTTATTTCAAAAATATTGAAAAATATTTCTTAATATTTTTAAATAACAGATTTAAAAATTACACTTAATAAATCTACAATAGAATTCAAGGGAAAAGAATTCATTATAATGCATTAATTAAAACTATCACTTTATGAATTTATAAAAAATTTTTGCGAAATGAAATCTTGTACATTGAATCCATATTTTTCGGCAATTATTCATCGCGATATGTAGGCATCAATGTGAAATCCAAATTCGTTTGAAAATAGTGCCGATCTTCGTAACGTTTCTATTTTGGCAATTATACAATTGCGTAATATAGAAGCAGTGACAGTTTGACAGAGCAGTTGAAAACAGTTTGAAAAATAGTTTATTATTTTGCATCGACATAAGAGTGTGAATGTATTTCGTTAAGAAAATTTTTTTATTGAATTTTTTAAAATAAGTCATATCTACGCTTTATCAATAATGAAAAATTAAAACTTAGAATAATATTTTATTAGCTATTGATTGATTAATTAATTAATAAATTAAAATAAATAAAGAAAAATAAAAATTCCCTCACTTTTGAAAATCATAAGCTACTTCAATTTTTTTGGATAAAAATATTTTTATATCTTCATAGGATACTTAGGAAACTTAGACAGTTTATATAACTATATATACTTATCAATTATCATGCATATATCAAATAAAATATCTACTCACTTCGTTTTAGAAAGATTTGGGTCGCTGGTCTTTCTCTTCTCTCGTAGCTGTCGCTGCAATGAAAACAGTTACAGTGATACTAAAAGATGCATACTATAGTGAATGCTAAATTAAGTTATCCGACATGAAACCTCGTTTCATTGAAATTTATTTAAAAATAAATTTCGCGAAACTCGACCGATATCTCGCGTGTCTCGAAATTTTAATTCGTTCGTTGAATCATCAGTTTACACGTTACGCTAGAGAAATTTTGGAATAGAAATTTTTAGAATTCTTACCTTGTGATGTATCCGCTCCTTGTAACTTTCAGACCTGTTTATGTTTGACGTCTTTGGCTTACTGGAAATATTTTGCTGCACCCTAAGTAATCGTAATTAATGAAGCGTAAATTAATATCTATAACAGAAATCAGCTAAGCAACTGCGATAAATGAAATGAAAACAACGCATAAATATCAAATCATATTTTGGGAAAAAGATATGACGTTCATAGTAAAACAATTTTTTTTAATCGATGATAAATGTGTATTAAATTAAACCAATCTTACTGTAGAAATAAATAAAAAAATCACACGAAATAATCATCAAGATAAAAAAAATTGCTGTGATAAAACATAGGATAAAAAAGAAAATAAGAATTTGATCTAAAAAAAACTCTTACAAGATGCGTATATTTTTTACTACGATTAAAAAAAAGAAAAAAGTCGACGAAATGATTAAAAAAAAAAAAAAAAAATATTCCTCTTAGCGATTTCATGCAAATACGAAAAACATACATTTCTGAAATATCTTCCCGTGAGGAAGGATTGTCCATACTATCGCCGTGATCGGAGACTCCGCTGTAAGCGGAAATGCGTCCTCTTTCGCTACTACTACGCGCGTTTCCGGCTATGACGCCCCCGCGATGTTCTCCTGAAAACACGAAACAAATTAATGCATTCAGTTATTGTTTCAATACATACATTACTCTAAACACTTCATTAATTAGTAAATATTAACATATGGTTAACTTTTATAGGAACAAATGAAAATTAAGATATGATAATTTGAGGTATAGAGTTAATCATATTTCTTGTGTTTTGTATTGTTTAAAATTTTTTCCATATAATTTTCAAACAGAATATCGATAATTTATTTTACATTATATTGAATATTAAAATACATTTTAGGGATTTCAATAAACTTTCGATATAGCGTTAAAAGAATTGCTTTCAATGTGGATTTATTATTATTCCATTTTTATTGAAAAAATGAAAAATTCTAACAAAATAGGGAAAAAAATTACCGTAATAAAATCTGTGACATAATGCAGTTAAATTATTTTGATTCGCACGAATGCTTTACAAAAAGGCCATCACAGGTGTGTTACAAGCGAACCTATCGATTTTCGATATTATACTTTTGCTTACTTTCCCTCCTTGGTCAGAATGTTCTTTAGAAATGCATGAAATTTATAAAGAGTGGTTTGGAAAATGTAAACGAATTCCAACAAATATACGAACGACGTGTTACCGATATACTTCAATCTTAAAATAAAAGGTAGAATTCCACGTTAAAAATAATGAAAAAAATATTTTCAAAAAGGATTCAAAAACAAGTTATAACTTTTATAAACAGAGAAACGAAACTTCTAATGATATAAAAATATTGGAATTTGACACAAAAAATTTGCTACTAATATTAATTATTAAATCTTAATGCTAGAAATAACAATGATATTTTTTCTATTCCTATTGGAAGTTATAAAATTATATGTAATTATGAAAATTAAACAAGAACATTCTTCTTCGCCTTAGTCATAAATTATAAAATAATTATAATTACAAGATATATATCTGATACAAATATATAAATTTTATTTAAAAATTACACGTAATAATACGAAAGAGCTAGTTTATCTCAATGATAATGGAAATGAAACGAATATTTCGATTTAACTATTTGATGCGAGCGGGCATCGAATTAACACGGGCCACGATGTCTGGCATTTCTCCAACTATCCAGTCTTATGTGGAGGCTTATCAGGTAAGGAATGCGGCTCAGGGTAAAAGCAGATCATGAGAGTATGTGCAGAGAGGGTAGTAACATTTTAATCTCAAGCTAAGCAAACATACAAATCAAAATCGATTTATTAGATCAAAAATAGGTCGTAAATCTATCAAAAAAATTATATTTTTGCGTCCTCTAACAACGAAAAAATAAATTAAATTGGCAAAATTAATATTTTTATAATATATATTACACGACAATTCTACATTCATCTGTGATTGTCAGTTTGAAATTGATCGAAGAAAATTTCGCGACCATTCGGTTGTGCGAAGAAAAATAACCGATTATTCGATAATAAGTAAATTGTTTTGCCAACAGCTGTAGGGGCTAAAAGGCTATCACTTACTAAATTAACATTCGACAATATAAATTCAGCCGATTATTATAATACTTCTTTTTTTATCAATCTTTCTTAAATCAACGAGAAGGAACGAATTTAATGGACCGATATTAATATCATGAATTAATCACAGTTAATCGAGCAAAATTTAAAAATTCGATCGACAGAGCAGATAAATTAGAGCGAAACTGTCAGTGATATCATCAAAGGCCACGAATGTCAGCATTTCACTAACTGGGGGAAAACTTAAATGGCTGAATAAATATCCAATGAAAGTTCGTAACACCTAAAAATACCATCGTAAAAAAGTTGGTGCTCTTGAACCCCGTAAGCAGACAGATAGTTATAGATCAGCAGGGGTAGGTATGCTGAGGGGATGCAACGAAGGAAAAGCCTAAAGTCTCGAGTATTTTTAGATAGGGCGATGTAGGCGCGTGTCGCAGAGGCCGGAAACCGTTTTGTGGGCCCCTCCTTCCCGTTTTCTTCTTCGTTGTCGTTGTCGTTGCCGTCTGCGCTCGTGCCGCGCGAGATCTATCTTATTTTCCTTCCTTTCATTCCAATGCATACTTGGCATATAGTTACAGCAACGACAACCATCATTCGTCAAATAAAGTTACCTAGCCAGAAAAGAAAGCCCGACGATTGAATTATTGGAAAAACTTTTTCGATACTTTTCTATGTACTTTAAAAATCTGTATCTTAATACGCGGATAGAAAGAAAAAGAAAAAGAAAAAGAGAGAGAGAGAGGATTTTATCTCGTGCATTTAATCAAAAATATTATGATTTGATATTTGAAATAAAATAATAAATAATGAATGTTAATAATATCATGCAGGATTTTTATTTTTATATATATATTTTATTATCACTGTATTGTATCGATACAGGACCAAAAAATTTTATAAGTGGAGTAAGAAAATTTAAAATTTAAAATATATTTTCATAATACAAAAGATCCATTCCTAAAAAGAAAAAACACGACGGAACACAACTTACAATTCATCTATATAGACACGTAAGATTTCCAGTAGATCCTGATCTAATTTTGTCTAGACATGTACTATTTGTACAGTCGCAAGATTCTGTTTATGAGATATCTGTCGGATGAACGCCAAAGATGCAAAGAGAATGATCATCAATAAATTGTACGAAGAGACGGCATATAACTATATAGATGTAACGAAAATTTATGAACATATCTGGCAAAATATAACACTGACAGCAAAAAATTTCCATTGGCTTGTCAAATCTTCACAGATTCAATTTTTTTTCTGTCATTCTATCGAAACTTTCCTTCATACAGGAGAAGCATCTGAAGAAAGTTCGAAACTTTTGACATTATTAATAAAAATTCGATCAATCAGTTTATCAATGTCCTATCAATCGAAACTTTTAAAATGTATTTGATTTTAAAGAAATTTTAAAGATTGACACATAATCTAACAAACCTTTCAAAAATATTATTACTCAAACTTGTAATAGACATAAGATCTAACAAAACTTGATTTCGAAATTATTTTTAATCTTTCAAAATGCAAATCAAAGTCCTATATTTTTATATGATTAAATAATATGAAATGTAATATTACTCTGTATCATTTCATTTATCAAATGGAGAAATAAGAGAATTGTTAAAAACAAACCTGTCTCTTTTTCTATGCCACTAATTTCCTTCGTACCGGTATTTTCAGACTTGCTCGAAACATCAATCTCATCATAGAATGCACTGTCGTTCAAGTTTTCACAACACGTCGATACATTGAGACGATCTAAACCGACTATCAAAGCTGTCTCTATGATGTCGTTTGATTCGCGTGTCTTTCTTACAGCGGCAAAAGTCTCCCAAACTTTGACGGCGGCTTTGCTCATGTGTGGCACACAAGTTCTCTGTTTGATCGTCTTCAGTTTCGTTTTCTTCGCAACTTTATCCTTGCTGACTTTCTCGAGTACCACAGTTGAACCTAATTCGATAGATACATTTTTTTTTTCTACCGTTTCTCGCGATTAAATATTTATAATCCACTTTAAATTCGAAGAATCTCTATCGCATTTAATAAAAAAAAAAAAAAAAATCAAATAAAATTTATTTCAATTATTTTATTCTGAAAATTTTCGTAATATTTTTCTATCGCTTCATTTTTACGAATCATAAAATAAAGCATAAGCTTATTTTCATTTATGATTGGATTAAATTATTCAAATTTGAAGAATTTTCCATTCTAAAACTAATTTATCTTTATCTTTTGTCTTCGCAAACAATTAATACATAAGAATACACAAATTTCTTAACCATAATTGGTTGTTTCAACTATCTTCGTATTTCTCTATAAACGTTGCGATAACGCGATATCAAAACGACGATAACGAATATTCGGTGAAGTATATTTAACCACTAGTATCACATAATTGCTCCAAAAATAAAAAAAAAAAATAAAAAAAAATCATCTAAACCGTTTTGAAATAAAACGCGTCTACAGGAGCTTCTTCGATCCAAGCAGATTATTAGATATTCACGCGATCTTTACCGTCACCCTTCAGCTTCCGATTGAATCTGTTCCTGCATCTCTCCGAGGAAAGCCTGAAGCTAGCAAACCCGGAGATCAGGGGTGAGGGGTTAGTGGTCGTTGGGTAAGGGTTGCAATCCGGTTCCCCCTCCAAGGGATCACGCAACTGTTGCACCTCGACCATGTGCACACCTCGATGCTTCACTATCGAGAAAATGATAATCGACACGGTGTTTCTATACTTCTCGCGGCAACAACCGAGCTGATACTAATTTCCCTCGAACCCGCGCTCGCTTCTTTTCCGCGGAGACTGCCGTTGGTTTCCGGTTAAAACCCCACCAGAATGATCCCCCGCTCGTTTCACAACCACGTTCAACTGCGTGTATTCACAAATATATGCGGTGTGCGTGTGATTCTGATTTTCGAAGGCCCTCTGATTTAACCCTCGAAGAACATCAAGGACGATCTTCACGTTCAAGATATTGATGTACTTAAAGTCATTCTTAAAGGGTAACTCTCCCTTTACAACACGAGGAGGTGTTACTTGTCTGATTCTTGATTTCTTCTGTTTGTTCTATATTGGTTCGATGGCCGTAGAAATTCTGACGAGAAGAGTAATTATCGAGGAATCCTTGCTGATTTTTTTTTTTTAAATCTCTTTTTTCAAACGTTTTAATATGTATGCTTGTTAGTTTTATGAATGGAAATTTTTATAAAATTCGCGTATTTAATGAAAAAATAGATTGCGCTAACAATATTATATATGTAAAAACTTTCTGAAGTATTAAAAAATTTTGAAGTATATTATAAAATTTGTAAAAATTAAAGTTAAAAGTTATAATATGAAAGAAATAAATGTCAATAATGTAACTCGATTTTTATGCACAAGTAAGAAATTTTACATTAGAAAATAGTGAAATTATATTATATACATATTTAAATTTACATTATATTTAATATGAATATAGTAACAAATTATTAATATATATAATATAATATAATATACTCTGTGAATATGAATCTATGTAAAATATCTATATAAGTGAGATTCTAAGTTTGTTTCGTGGTTTCCTCTCCTCTATTCTTCCTTCCTTCCTCTTCTCTTTTATAAATTCATTAGCATACAGCCAACACACTCGTTTTGCGAAACTTCCTTATCGAAGAACGCGATTATTGTAACAATAGTGCTTGATAAAAACCACCTACACTCTGCTTCAAGCACATAAACTATCGATTATGTATTTCAACATTGACACTGTTCCCTTTAATCTTTCGATTTAAACAATGAAATAAGTATTGAAAAACGCAAAAATATCTTTCATTAATATTTATAATTTCAAATAATTTAATTAGTACTTGCAGTGAAATTCGTAATGCATGTAGCCATTACAAATTGAAATGAAATTCTCAATATTTTTGTAACGAATCGATATATATTCTTCAAAACATATATATTTTCACGAACAAAGTCTTATCAAATTAGCATACTAATAGTTTAAAAGACTAAAAAGAAATGTCGATAAAGAACCACTGAAAACCATGACAAGCAACTTTTCTCCAATATTTTAAATTTTAATTTTTACTAAGATGTATACACTTTCTTCACCACTATAATTGCTTTGATTTATTTATTTTATTTTATTAAAAAAAAATAAGATTCACTATTGATTTAAAACAAATATTAAATGCTTCCAACAAGACAAACAATTGTAACAATGGCTGACAAGTGACTTACGTTCGTCAAAGAACGTCTCGATCGAAATGAAGACACTAAACTTTGAGATAATGGATAACGAAAAGAAGAAAAAAAATATACGACTGTACTTACGTAGTTATACAAGCATGCGTAATTGCGAGTTGTTATGACAAAGTACAATATAATAAAAAAACATTGCAAATGGATATGAATATTGTATGCATCAAGAAAACTTATATTTAACAAGAAATTGAATATGTGTTCTCATATATTATGTATATAAAAGAAAATTGATTTCAGACTAATGAAATTTGAATAAATGAATAATTTAAGTTTTTTTAATATTGTAATATTATATTATTTTTGATAATTAATTTCTATTTGATTAAATTTTTGAGATAATGCATAATTTTAATATAATATAAATAGTAAAGTATAAGTTTTAATATAATAATAAATATTTACAATTTAAAATTATTTATGATACATCATGCATAAAATTAGTAAATTTTGTTTTGAAAAATATATTATAATTAATGACGCTTAATAAATTATGTAGAACAAATAAACCGATTAATATGAATAATATGGATATATTTTTATCATATATAAAAAAAAATTTTTATTACTTATTTTTCATAAATTAATAAATTATAAAATTATCAATATTTTTATTTAAAAAGTAAAAATTTTAAAATAACTTCAGAATATATTTAAAAACAAAATAATAAATTTTATACTATGAGATACAAATTATTTCTGTGAATTTGATTTTGAAATTATAAAATTATAATGTATTAAAATATGAAACATAGGACTGCTTATATTTTATATATGACACAAATTATTTAATAAAAATTGCATAAATAATAAATAATAATTTTAATATAATATGTATAATTAAAATTTTCACGTGTTAATTATATGATATATAAAATAAAAAAAATGGATAAAAATATTTTATTTAAAAATATTATTTCTAATGTTATTTGATTTAATGGTTTAAAAATAAATAACTTACCATTTTCACCATCTGTCAATGCACCAGTATCTTCTTCACTTCTTTTAATTTTATCAACTATAACATTAAATATTAAGAAAATAAATTATGTAGAAAAAATATATTTATAAATTTCATTTATAATATATATATATAAGGAAAGAAAAAAAAATATTTCTAAAATAATGTTCTAAATTTAAAATGTTCTAAAATAGTTCACAGATCCTGGAGATTCATTAAGTTTTTATATATTGAATGAGAAAAAATGTAATATTCATCACTTTATTTATATATATATATAAAACATATTTATAAATATAAAACATATTTTTTTCTTCAAATTTAAAAATTGTTAACAATCAATTTAAATATTTATATTCGATATTATAAATTTAAATTTTTAAAGATTAACAATAATAAAAAATTATTTAAAAGTTCATGATAAAAAATATTTTAAGCTATTTTAATTAATTAATTATATTACATATAGAATATATTACATCTGAATTACTCACCATGAAGCATGTGATTTTGAGAATGATGATGATGATGTGATGATGGTGGTTTTCTTTCAGGTCTGATACGTTCCATCAATTTGCTTATACGATCATTGCCTCTTTCTTTTCTAACCAATGGTCCTGGACAATTTTCTTCTACTACACGAACACATTGACGATGAACACTTAGAGAACAATCTGTAATAAGAAGAAATAAGAATAAAGAAGAAATTTAAAAAATTTTTTTTTTCATGCCTATAATATATATATTAAATTTATATTTTTTAATTTATGAATATAAAACTTTACTTACCACTACATAAGTATCCTTGAGGTCCAATTCCACCAATGATAAGTTGACAATGATTACAATAGGTAATAGTAAAGTATTGATGAGCTACAAAATGATGACCTCTGATTGATATTTTTCTTGTTTTTCCCGTAAGTAAACGCGCTTTGAGATTTGACTTATCTTTTGCGACAAAAGTAGGTACTCGGTCAAGTGATAGTGGTCGGACTTGAAAAATTTTTGTTAATATTGTTGCCAGACCAGCTGCTGTTGTAAATTGTCGCAAATCTACATGTTCTTTTTCAATATCTTCTCTGAAACATTATTTAAAAAGTAAGTAATATTAAATGAAACTAACATTATTGAAATACTAAAAATAATAAATAAAATTCTTTATAAATAAACTTACAAATAAGGCTCCATTTTAGGTAAGAGGTATGTTTCTATAATTTTTGTTTCTCGTGTTTTATCAGATGCACTTTCATCCAATTGAGCATCACTTGGACCAAATAATGTACCTAATCCAGCAGTTCTCTTTTGTTGAAAATCTGTTAATTGTTCATTTAATTCTTCTTTTGCACGTGTACGTGCTTTCCAAAAAATCTAAC
>NW_006263852.1:211839-220755 GCF_000469605.1 Apis dorsata | reverse complement strand
AATATTTTATATATATATATATATATATATATATATATATACATATGTATTGTATTAAGTAAATATCATGTATAATGAAATACATACTTTTCGTAAAATTTCTTCCTTATCAGATTCTTTCAAAAGAACATCATCTATTTCATGTGCTACATTTTCGTCTACATTATGCAGACGAAGAGGCTATATAAAAAATAGTTTCGAATTAAATATATATTGCTCATAAAAAAATATTTATATTATATTTTTATCAAATTACTTACTGCACCAGGTACTAAAAAACTAGAATGAATTTCATATGCCCATTTCCTCATTTCTTTTGCATTACCTTCTTTATACAGATCCGTTACTAAATAGAACAACTAAAATAATATAAATCATTTTAAATAAATTTATATGATGAAAATAAATATTTAGAAAAGCTCTTAATGTATGTATATAATATTTACCAGACTGGAGGGATCACTATTTGATAAAACATAATTAATAAATACAGCAAGATGTGCATGATGTCCCCATAATCGGGATAAAGATTTGAATGGACCATGATCTTCTAATTGCCCCTAAAATGCCAATTAATTATAATAAAGTAATCATAAACTACTATATTTGAAAAAAGAAATATATATGAATATATAAATAAAAAATATATGAACATAAAACTCACAACTTCTTGATCACTCATATCATCATCTTCCATTGACATGATTGGTTGCTGTAATGTTGGCAATCCAGGAATACTTTCATTTAATATTGTCTAAAACAGGAAATTATATGGATAACTAATATAGATTATTTAAATATGTCATTTATGATAAAAATCTTACATCATTGATAGTAGAGCCAGAAGTATCATTTCCTGGACTAGCAACTGGATATGGTGGAGGTGGAGTTCCTGGAGGAGTGATATGAGGTAATTCATCTATGTCAATATCACTATGCCTTACATGCCTTGGAGGAGAAAGATCGTTCATTGATTCTGATGCTATTAAACGTCTACTAGCTTCTGATGGAGAAATAGTTGTGGTTCCCAGTTGTTCTGGACTGGATTTTGTTCGTTGGTGCTTATTAAGTGAATTTGAGGAACCCAAATTTGCACCCTGTGAAAGCTATAAGAAAATCAAATATATATTTATTAAATAATAGATGGAATTTTATCAATAGTAACAAATATAAAAAATGGAATAAATATTTAATTCATTATGCAAGAATACAATAAAATATACTACATAAATTTCATTACATACTTAATTTTACATATATAATATAAGAATTGCTAAAAATACTGCAATCACAATAATTTAAATAAAACATATGCTTATTAAACAACATTATTAAACAAGTATTTAAAGATACATACTACATGAACATACATTTTTATAAAATCACAAACTATAATATTCAATACATATCGCAAACATATTTAAAAAACATTATTTAATGAATTATTTAAAATTACTCTAGCAACACTTCGGTAAATAAGCACAGCTTCTGAAATATAACATTTATCATGAATTTTTGGTATAGTTACACATAAAATAAAAATATTTGCAAATGAAGCATAATAAAGTATTAACGTAACATACATATAATATTTATTTATCATTTATTATAATTATCATTAAATATATTAAATGAAATAAGAAATTTGATAAAATTGATAAAACATCTTTAAATGTAGTAAGAATATAAAAAAAATAATTGTTCAATAAATAAATAAGAGTTATTTGTAGAAGTATACATTTCGCGATTATGTGATACTTCTATTTTACCATGCATTTATATAAATTATTTATTTAATGACTTAGCGATTAGACTACTTACAGAGTTAGGTATGCCATGACTGGTGGTTGAGGGCGTTAAATGAGTCAACAGTTGACGCTCCAGCTCCAACTGGGCTACGTGGTGCGTATTTGTAGTAGGCGGAGGTCTGGGAGGCAATGGTGGCGGAGACAGGCTTTGCATGGACAAGGATTTACGAGATGGTAGAGGCGGTGGTACATCACCACTGCAACTACTCAAGGGTGAATAATAACCCGGGGAACACGAGGTGTTTGTTACCAACGAGCAAAGCTGTAAGACACAACAAAAGCTGGTTAGATAAAGTTAGCAAAAGCTTAAATACATCCCTATATGACTGCATTTGAAAATTTCAATCATAATACAAGCACATATTATATAAAAATTGTATTCATACAATTTAAAAAAGTACACATAACTTACAGAAGCAGAATATAGGTTTTTTCATTTTTTGTTGTTTAACTATATTTTTTATACTGTGAACAATTAATATAAATCAAAAGTTATTGAATTAATTAATAATCAATTAAAAAAACTTATATTCGTACTTTTATCATTATGCTTTTATTCATAAAAATAAATATTTCAATAATATCATGCTGAGCAACTATTAAATACACTGAACAGCATAAACTGTAATTGTCGAACACTGACATAAAAGCAAGGCACAATAAAATATATAAGGATATAAATGTTAATAAATATAGCATTAAAACTAATTCAAATATTTATGAATAAGATTATGAATAATAACATAATATTTATGATATAATATATGCATGAACAACTATAATTTACTGATATAAAATTGATGCAGGATATTAGTGCAATAAATAGAAATTTTCAAAATAATTTGAGCATATTATTAAAGCACACTATAAAGAAAAAATGTCATACCTGTTCATTGGTAGTTATTGCAGCTAGTTGTTCTTGCATGGTGCGCACCCTTCTTTCAGCACCCGCCAATTCTGTTTGTAGTGATACAACATTAACATTACCACTACCAGTGCTGGCTTTCGCAAGTTCACTACGAAGCTTATCAACGTAACTTTGTTCTTTCTCCAACATAAGCTGGAATGTATGAACGCGCTGAGTTTCCATTTGCCGCTTTTTCTCGTGCTAAAATAAGTAAAAAAATATATAAAATTAATATATTTATTTATAAAAATTTAAATTATTAAATGCATATTAAATTTATAATAAAATATTTATAATAAAAATTTACATTAATATTTACATTTTTTTTCTTTTTTTTTTTCAATTATAATTTTTTTTTCAAAAAAACTAAAAAACGTAGATATATAGAAATATTATATATATAGAATATATATAGAAATATTATTTCTTTCTTTTTTATTTATTTCTTTTAAAAATTAAATATTGAATATTAATATAAAAATTAAATTAAAAATTAAATATTAAATACACAAATAAAGAAAATAAGTATAATTAATATATTTCATATATACATAATAATGATATATTAAACTATTTATTATTACATATATCATATCATTTTAGATAATCAAATAGATGATAAAAAGTAAGAATTAATAAATTAAAAAAAAATATATTAAAAAATTTATTTTTTCAAAATACATTATTATACAGAGTAAAAAACTCTCATTTAAATATTATATTATAAAAATATCAAAATATTATTTATAAATTAATGTATGAAAAGATTTTTCCTTCTTTTTATAAAAAATTTTAACTTACATCAACGGGTTGAGGTCCTGTGATACGTGCATTACACGGTGCGCCTGGAGCAGTCGACGCCCTATGTAAAGAAGTCGCTGGTTGCGAGGGTGATACCATTGTGGTGCCGGCTGATAAACTAACTGGTCTCTGATGTCCACCCGCAAGACCAACTTGTAACCCTGTGGCCGGCGTCGCCGCGCTGCTCGTTGCAACTGGCTTCTGCTGTACCGTCAGTACCACCTGCGTCGAAGCTGCAACAAGAGTTCAAGGACGATGATTAGTCACCTTTCGCATACCTTCGCCGGTCCTTCCCCCGCGTTTGACCCTCCACCTTTCTTTTAAGAGCTGCTCGAACGGTCACAACTTGTATTTTCTTTTAAGATTTAGTCTTCTCTCGATTTCTATACGTGTTCTATCTCTGATCTATGCCTCTTAGAAATATTTTATACTTTCTTTATTTTGATTTTTAAGTTTTATATTATCTTAAAATTTTTAATATTATCTTAAAAAAAAATTAAATTTTTTTAATTAAATTAAAATTTTTTTATATATTTCTATGTATAATAAAAATTATATGTATATGTTTTTTTCTTTTTAATTATTTTTACGTATTCGATAAATGATTATTCGATTTGAAGAATATGAATATATATATTTTTACTGTACACTATTGCATTAATACAATTAAAAAATCATAAAATTATAAAACAAATTTATCATCATCGTATTAAATTTTGAAAAATATCAATAACGAATTATTTATCTTAAACTACCTATTTAAATATATATCGTGTGAAATTCCTTATTTGATCTTATCAAATAAAAAAAAAGAGAACATCAGACCATTCTCTCACTAGATCACAATCACGAATAAAAGTACAAGTACTTTTAATAAAGTATAATTGTCATTCGAGTAGAATAATGTTTACATGCTATAGCTATACGATAATTGCAAATCTAGTTTCTCCTTACACTACCAATGACTCATTCCTACTGTTAGTTAAGACATATGACGTCATCTTCTTTTTCTAATTCTGGAAATCCATGTTTGTGCCAAAAAATTAATTAACCAAATTTTAAAGATGAATACGCAATTCGGATTTCGAAAACTGAAATGTATATCTTCCTCATATTTGCTTAAACGAGCACTCTGAAAATATGCAAAACTTCCCAAATATTTGTATTTTTGGAGAACAAGGAAATATAAATATTATTCGAGGAACACTGCGATTTCACACAATTCGTAACAGATACAATTTTGTATTTTTCTTTTATAAGGAATTATGAAAGATAATCGTTTGAAAAAGAAATAAAATTCCAATGAACAATAACCTGTCTCTTAACGATAAAATTATATAATTGTGAACATGAAATATTTAAGCTGCAGCTGAAAATACCAGAATATGCTTTTGCACGAGCTTTCTTCCAAGCTTGCCTCAGGTCGTACGTGGTTCGCCTCTTCATATAGATACACAGATCGATGAGGACAAACACATCCGAATTGGTAATAATCAATTCGAATAAATTTTCGTATCAGAGATTCAAGGATTTAGAATTTCCTCGGCGACATATACCACAAGCATTGAGAGCCGTGTCGTACATGAAACTGCGTAAAACGATCGGTGACGACCGAGGCGATCCAAGGAACAGTAAAGACATTCGTACCGAGAAACTTGGCCCCAGGTGCGTGTATTAATATGAATGACGAGATTCTTATGTTTACACGCGCGTGTACGACTAATCTCCGATATATGACCAGGCCTCTCGTCATTTGACGATACATTGCAATAACATAGTAAATCCATTCTAATATTATCATTTTTTTTAGATTTTACAAGATTTCGATTAGACGAATTACTAGAAATGGAGGTTTCTATTTCTATTGTTTTTAATTTTCCTATTATAATATAACATACACGAGATCTCTTTTGTGTTCATGTTTCTTGGCAAAGCATATCTTTTTATATTAATTTTTATTGTGTATATTATGTAATCATAATTAAGAATTAATAATTATTTAAATAAATTATTTAAAAGAAAAAAAATTTATGCATTTATTGTTCATATCCTGGACTTTAACTTTTTGATTGCAAAATTTGCAAAAATATACTAATTATAAACGATTATTTTTATAAAAACTTTTACAAATGAAAGAAATAATAAGACATAAGCAAATTTTATAATAAAATAATTTGTGAAAAATAGTTAAATAGCTAAATATTTAAAACATTTATAATTTAGAATAATGACTTTGGAAAATCCCGAACGAAGAATTGACTCAGCTGTAAATGACTGTGATTTAACGATCAGCTGCGAATCTTCTCGTATTCTGCATATGTACGCTTTTCCTCATAAAAACTTTTTTTATTTATTTTTACAAGATAAAATTTACTTTAGCAAGTAAGATGTTCTAACATGGTTCATATCTATTAAAACCTATTCCAGTAAATGCTTATACCATCTTATTTCCTACATTATATTTCCTACATCCTTATTTTATACATTTGTTTTTAATATTTTCATATCGAACGTATATAAATTATAATTTTAAAATATAATTTAGCATAGATATGAGATCTTTATTGTTTATACTTATTGAAAAATCTTTGTAGAACTATTAGAAATATGTAGAACTTCGTAAAACTGATTTAAAATATTCATAAATCCAACAAAATCTGAATACAAATTTTTGTTATGAAGTGATTATAAATATAACAATTAGTACACTTTAAAAAATTATTAATTTAGACGCATAAAATTATTTCAAAGAAAAGAAAAATTCGAACCTTAATCACTATAAAACTTTTTCTTACAAGAAATTAAATATTGTAATCTGCAAAAACTTCAAAAATACTATTTTTATAAAAAAAATGTTTTTTTATTAAAGTTATATATTTAATTTATATAATTTATATATATTAAATAAATATTTATATACCCAATATATATCCAATATGATAAACATTTTGTTATGAGAAAAATATGATTTTAATAATATATGTATACTCTATATATATATATACATACATATTTTTGTTTTAAATTTTTTTATGACTTTGCCACATATTCTATACATTTTGCTATACATTCTAATACTTTTTAATTAACATTTAATAATGATAATTAAAGAATAAATAAACATAGAATATAAAATCGAAACGATTTTAAATAAAAATTTGCTTTTTAGATAAAGAAAATTATTTATTATTTTATTTCATCTCGAGAAATCAATAAAAATGTGACAAAAAAAAAGAGATAATGACTTAGAATAACTCTCTCATCTCGTATTCTCTATATATTTAAAATGTAACAAAATTTTATGAATTATAATATAATTTTAGTGCAATGAAAGAAATAATCATTGTGTTATACCTGAATTGTTAGAAGAAAGAAGATAACTCTATAAATGGTCACCGCTATAAACTCACATGCTTACATCACTGAAAACAGTCGTCAGAAACTACATTTATATTGGTGTATCTAATATTTATAATATATTAGTTATATATCGTTATATTTATATATTTTTTTGATTTAGGAAAAAAAGAAAGATTAATCAATAAAATTTAAATATCATGCTTATTTAAACATCAACAATCTTTAATTACATATAGAATTTCTTTTCTTCTTTGAAAATTTCTCTTTTTACGCAATGATACAGTTTCAAATTAAATTGCAGTGTCTAAATCGATCAGCTTTACGGCTCAATTTCGATAAAAGCTTTCCAGACGTGAGCATTACTTCGACAACATTTGATTAAGCAATTTGTGCATGAAAAAATAAAAAAATTGTAAAACAATATGATTCTATTTTTATTCTATTTTTATTCTATATATGATTCTATTTTTTCGATTTCGCTTAATTCAAGAAATTTTTGTAAAAGCTAAATGAATTATAATTTAATTATTAAATAATTATGAAAATATAATTTAATTCAATTAGAAAATCATTAATTTAAATAAAATACTAACTTAATAATTCATAATTAAAATGCTGTTAATGTAGTTTCATTAAATATACAACAATTTGTTCAATTTACTAATTTTTGTTTCTTTCTAATATTTATTCCATCTCGTTGTTTTTAATATTTAATTAATTTTTTAAATTATTTTTATTATTTTAATATATATTATTCATAAAATATTTTTATTATTATAACAAAAATATCTATTTTATTATTCTTTTTTATTTAATTACTTTATAAACTTTTTAATACATAACATTCTTAATTTATTTATTTTTATAAAATACAGGTTAACGGCCTATAGTATGCTAGATTGAATTACATGCATCCCTTGTGATTATCAATGACACATAAGAAGTTTGCAAAGTATGAAGCATCCTATGTGTACATATATTATAAACTTACTAGAGAGACTGTGTACAAAAAAGCTCAATCGATAGGAAAATCCTGTCATGGAGAAAAAATTGCTTTCACTTTGTATTTATTAATATATGAAAGAATTATTATAAAAAAATTAGAATAAAAAATAATACGAATAAAATATTAAATAATAAAATTCTATAATTATATTGAATTAAGTAAATATTATCAATAAACTGAAATATTCAAAATTACTAAAAAGTAATCTTTATACAATGAAATTACATTCTTTTTGTAAGAAAGAAAAAGGATACTTTTAAATATTTTAAAATTTACACAGCGTTCCATTCTATGTCGGTTTCTTTGTATAAGAATATTTATTCCATCTCGTTGCCAAATAACATGTCTATATCTTGGAAATAAAAGAGAAAAGAACAAAAAAGAGGCCGTAGAAAAGAAAGAAAGTATGTAAACTTACACTTTATGAGCTGTACAACATCCGTATGCGTGGACTGCATTACATTCACGCCGTTAACCTGAAAATACCAATCATGGTTATAAATAGTGAAAATATAACATGGCAAATATATGTTTTGTAAACACGAATAATTTAAATTCATATGAGCTATATATATTATATATTTGATTATTTAAATTTAAAAATTGCATTTATAATTTAAATTTAATCAATAATTTCATGGGAATATATCTTATTATTACTTTATATCTTGGTATTACTTTACAATAATTCGAAACAAACTCACTTTGATGATTTTATCGCCCGCGTGAAGGCCTGCTCTTGCGGCTGCACCACCTACAATATATTATTATTATATAATTCTTTTTTTAATAAATTAATAATGATAATAATTGTCATTTTGTATAAAATTTAGTAACAAAAATATGTTGATTTATATTTATTAATAATTATTATAAATTATTATTATAAATTAAGATAAATTTTATTTTTCATACATCTAAAATATATATATTAATTTATATATATATATAAATATATATAAATATATATATATTTACTATGAGAAATAAGATTTATTATATGAAAAAACATAGATCATAATCTGAATCACATT
>NW_006263852.1:200489-211639 GCF_000469605.1 Apis dorsata | reverse complement strand
ATAATATATAAAATATAAAAATATAATTTTGTTATTATTTAAATAAATATTAATATAAATAAAATTGTTTTAAAATCTTATTAAAATTAAATGTAATATATTTAGTAATTAATGTGTTAAATATTTATAAAAGTTACACAATGAAATGTTATAACTTTATATTATTTAGAACAATTAAGATAAATTTTAAGTTATATTATTTAGAACAATTATTTTAAGTAATAATATCATTATAAAATGTTATTCGAAGAAAAAAAACTAAAAATTTTGAAATTTGATTATAAATTTATAAAAAATATTATGAACTTATAAAATGCAAAGTAAAAAAGTAGAAAATAAAATAAAATTTTTAAAATATAATAATAAAAAATATATATATATTCAACAGAAAAATATACATATGAAATCTAATTCTTATATAATTTATTAAAATTTTTATAAAAATATGAAAAATAACAAATCACAATCACAAATATAATCATATACTAATAGCTATATTAATTCCTTATAATTACAACTCAAAATATATAACAAAAATATATCTAATTTTGTGATTATTTATTAAAAAGCAGAATACATTCACACTTTTAATTTTTTAAAAGATTTAAATGCCTAGAATAATCAATTGATCTCTCATCAAGAGGATTTTCACATTTATCTCAATTAATGTATTATCATAATTTTATGTTATGTTTTATAGCAAAAAGAAAAGAGAAAAATGTTAAAACACTGTTAACACAATAACACACCTTCCTTCACAGATTGAACATAGACGGGATTATCACCGGAGACTTTCATCCCATATCCGGCCTCGTCCTTGTAGACGACGAGGGTGGCGACGGGTGCTGGTTCAACGGTTCCACCCCCGGCGGCGCCTCCGCCACCCCCGTCGCTGCGTCGCAACGCCGCCGTTCCCTTCATCCCTCCTTCGCTCTCCCCCCGGCCCCCCCCCCCCCCCCCGCCCTCGTCCTGCTAGGCGGCGGGGGGGGCGACGGGTGCTGGTTCAACGGTTCCGCCCCCGGCGGCGCCTCCGCCCCCCCCGACGCCGCGTCGCAACGCCGCCGTTCCCTTCATCCCTCCTTCGCTCTCCCCCCGGCCCCCCCCCCCCCCCCCGCCCTCGTCCTGCTAGGCGGCGGGGGGGGCGACGGGTGCTGGTTCAACGGTTCCACCCCCGGCGGCGCCTCCGCCACCCCCGACGCTGCGTCGCAACGCCGCCGTTCCATTCATCCCTTCTTCGATCTCCGCCTGGCCTCCCCTCACCTCTGCCCCGGCTGCAGCGCAATTGTATGACCTGCAAGCAAAACGAAATAACAATACGTTGAAATTCAAATAATTGTTAATCGATAGACAATTATTTTTTTTTAATTATTTTTCTTTTCTTTCTTTTTTTCTTTTTAATTTGAATATTTTTTTTAATCATTATGGAGAAAATAAAGCTTCTGCGCAAAAACAGAAAATATAGTTCTGATGAGAAACATCGATTTTATAGACTTTTTTCAAGAGCCTTTTCGAAAGCAATAATATAAGTTTTACAATTTTTTTAATTTTAAGTTTTACAAGAAATTTAATTAATTTTAAGAAAGTTTACTAAATAAAATCATCAAATAAACATAATATTTTAAAGATAGATCTCAAAGAATTATATGCTTCACCAAGAAACAAATCATGTTAAATATTTATAAGATGTAATTTAAAAAAGATAATTCAAATTAATAATAAATTAATTTGTAATTAGTTGAAAAATCAATATTGATTTAGAAGAATAATAAAAGATTTTTTAAATATTTAAAAAATTAAAAAGTTTTGAATTGATGAATAAATAAATTATCGAAATATAAAAAAAGATTAAAATGATTATAAATTTTTAAATAAATTTTTCTAATATCGAAAATACAAAGAATATTCAACTTTTTTTCTAAAATCTGTAATTTTCTCTTTGAACTTTTTTTTTGTTAATATTAATATTGTAATAGTTTATCGAATTATGAATTTTTAATTTTATTTTACTTGTAATATTATTTCAATGCAAAAATGATGGAATACGAAAATCATTTAATATATTAAGTATTATTGATATGTTTATCTAATTAAATTATAATGTTATTTGATATACATAAATAAAATAAAATTTCTAGAAAAATTAATAATAATGATAAAATATAATAATAAAAATTATTTTCGTTTTTGTTCTATATTTTTTTAAATGTATAACATTTTAATTTAATGAACGGATAATTTAAAAGACAAGAATGAATCTCAATTAAAACAACTGTTATGTTAAGAATAATTACTTTTTAACGAATGCAGGATGTTTGATCATTCACCGCATATGAAGCTAATAAATAATCATGTCCCCCTTATCAAAGGAATTATGTCTGTCATTGCTATGTACTTTCACAAGCTTATAATCATATATAATTTACATTGGTATTTAATTATTATTTACTAATGTTTTTCATCAATATCTCCAATTTATAAATTAGATGACTTTTAATTATTTATTATTTATAAAAAAAAATTATTTATAAAACAAAAACAATCTTTTTCTTAGAAATTCTTATTAATTAAATAATACAATAAAAAAAAAATCATTATTAATTCTTTAATATCAAGATTTTTTTTATATTTTAAATTTTAAGAGTATTAGAAATATATCTAAAAAGATAAGATTCAAAATTTTCATTAGATAAAAATTCATATTTCTTATATAATAAATTATCTAAATTTGTATTAACTATTTTATATAAGTACGTATCATTGCAAAATATTCGAAATCTACATTTCGGTAGCTATTCTAATTGTAAAATTATACTATATTTTAATTATAAAATCATACAACTATAAAAGCTTATCGAAACATTGATAAAACATGATTAAAAAAAGTTAACAATTTGCATTATGTATATCGTAATGCTACAAATAAAAATTGATATTGAGATATTTATTGCATTCATATTTTTACAGATGAAATCCTGAATGAACATCCAAAATTTAATTCTTTTTTTCTTTTTTTTCCTTTCTTTTTAAAGAAAACATTTTTATATAAAAAATTATATTAAGATATATTCAATATTATATTTATATATATAACATAAGATCTAAATGTATATTTAGATAATTCTTATCCCAGTAAAATATTTTAAGAATATATTCAATTGAAATTTATTCAATGAATAAATGAAATAAATCATATAAAATATTTCAATTTTTACAGAAAACATTTTTTTTTTTTTAATATGAAACGCATACAATTATTTAATTTCTTAAAAAATTCAATATGATATGTATATAAATTTGGAGATTGTTTAAAGGTTTTATATTTTATATTTTATGTTATAAATTATATAATAATTTTCATATAAGATAGTTAAGTATAAATTTTCAATTATATTTCATAAATTAAATATTTCTTATTATTCATATACATATATTATATATTTCTTATTATTATATAATTTAAAAAAAACAAAATAATAAATATAAATGATCGAATAACAATTATTTTTATATTACTATTTATTAAATTTTCTATCTAATTTTTATTTTTTATTTCGCAATTGCAATAAAAATATAAATAAATCATAATAAAATTGATAAATTATATTATCATAAAAATTGTTCCAATTTTTTGTTAAAATTCAAATTTATATGTTAGAATTCAAAATTTTTTTTGTTATACTTTAAAAAAAATTTTTTTTTATTCATAATATTTATGAATAAATAGTAATAGTATATGATATTTAAAATATTTAAAGATTATTTGATTAAAAATAACATTTTGTTAAATAAATAGTAAAACAAAAATTAAATGATAATTAATTCTATACAAATAGTACACTATGTTTATAGTTAATATACTTGCTGCCTAGTTTTATCAAGGACAGTTAGAAAGTTATAATATGCAAATAATAATAATAAACTATTTATCTATTTAAATTCAATTGATTTTATTTTAAAGTTACATATTTCATTTTTGTACAAAAAAAATGAAAGCATAAAATAAGGATTTATTCTTTATTATTATTTTCTATTATATTATTCTCTATCTCGATTTACTTGTTTTAAACAATAATATTTATAACAATAATAATTACAACGAATAATTAATTTAATAATAAAAAATAAAAATAAAAATAAAATTATTTTCTTCTGCAGTAATACTTCGAATTAAATCAAAATTTCATGGAAAATTAATATAAAATTCTATGATTCTTTTTCATTAAACAATTTAATAAAAATAATAAAAATTAATAAAAAAAAATAATAAAATGAGAAGAATAATATTTTAGAAATTATTCCGACGAAAATAAAAATAATATATTAATTTCATAAACGAAATAAAATTTTTACGAAACTTTACGAGATTATTTTACTTTGTTTAAAGTCTACAGCCATTTTTATATCTCAAGAATATTTTAAAAGTATTTGTCGTAAGTAACAAATATGCCTATAAAAAAATTTAATTTTATTTAAAATTTATTAAAAAATGTCATCATTTTATTGATTTAATATTTTGGAGATAATTTCAATATCACATTTGTGATTTACATGCTTCGTGTCAGATGTGAACTGTGAATTATCTTATAGCAAATTTTGAACAAATCATATACAGTAATATTGACATTTTAATTAATTTTTTTTAATTTTTTAATATATTTTTTGTTAATATATTTAAAATGATATTAATATTATTGATTTATTACATTTTTCTTTTAAAACAAAAATATTAGTTTTTAAATACGCACTTGAAATAATAGATTTTTAAATTATAAATTTAACTTATAGATTTATAAGTTATAAATATATTAGAAGTAATAAAAACAATAATAAAACAATATTTAATTAAATATAATATTTTTTTTAAGATCATATGAATATTTAATATTAATATTTCTAATATACTACTATTCAATTTATTATAAATTTATTAATATATTTATTATAACGAACTGTTACTTCTCAAGAAAATATTTCATCTAATCAATATTTCTATTAAATTATATATAATTTAAAATTGCACAAATAATTTTATTTAATATAAATTATATATTTAATCAATAGTGTTTTAAAATTTCTCTCATTTTTTTCAAAAAACATTGAAAATAAGTAAAATTTTAGAGAAATCGGATTAAAACAAAATATCATTTCTTAACACGCTATGATTAAATTTCATTACCAATGTTACTGCCATGTTTAGTTTGCTTATTCTTGTGCCTGACTTACTATAAGACTTTTTTCAAATATATTATAAACAATAAAATTTAAATGAATAATTTAATTATATTAAACTAATGTTAAAAGTTATGTATTTATTTTAATTACTCATCGATAGTTATTAAGAAACATATAACTAGAAATTATTCAATTCTAAGAAATTGTAAAACAATGACAGCGACTAAAATTCAAAGAATATGTCAGAGAAAAACTAAGAAACCATACATGACATCATGTTAATCGATATAACAGGTTAATAGGTCAGTCGGTTCTTATACTTTGTAAGCATGAGAAAATAAAAAAAAGACAATCGAAAAAAAGAGAAAATACACGGATATAAGATTTCAAGAATGTCTCGTGAATAGGCGTACCGAAGATAGAGTAAATACATACCTTTCATTTAATCTATTTCGTAGTGGAACGAATCTTGTACAAAACACCAATAACGGATTAGAAGAATAACAAAGTGAGATATCACTTCACCTTGGCACTATATTTCACAGGAATTATACATATCACAATTGTCATAACAAAAGAACACATATGAATATGGCTGGTGACGGATAATTATTCTGTCTCTAGCACTTTCACGGTACATTTTGATGACTCCTGATAATGCATGATAAGAGAACTATTTGATAAAAAAAGGAAGACCACTTCTTTACTACTTGTACAAACATACACACACAATACGTGCATGAATACGAAGGCACTGATTTTTTTATAAAATACTTACACATTCGATAAAACGAAAATACACTACTAACAAGTGTCAGCCATCTTGTATTGGAGCGAAGCACAACCCAACGTCCCATAGTGCATCACGACAGCTGCAGAAACTCGTACCAAGTTTATAATGGTAAGATTTTAAAGAAGAAATGAAACACTTTTGATTGGTGAGCGATTTAAATAGATTGTTCCTATTGGTTAGATTATATTAGTGAATTTTCTTCCATATATGATTCTTTTGAAATATATTTAATGCAATTTTTCAACCAATCATTTACTATTATTCTGAAATATTACTGAATATTTTACGTTATAATTTTTATAATAATGCATAAATAAAAATAAAAGTTAAATTTAAATAAGTGATAAAACTTCATGTAATTAATTTTTCAAATTAATAATATTAAATAAAATTATAGTCATATAAATTTGAAGATAACAACTTTAAAATGAAAGTATCTTTTCATATAAAAAGTAAAATTTATTATTGC
The DNA here is from genome assembly GCF_000469605.1 of Apis dorsata. Taxonomy (NCBI): domain Eukaryota; kingdom Metazoa; phylum Arthropoda; class Insecta; order Hymenoptera; family Apidae; genus Apis; species Apis dorsata. The sequence continues at coordinate 205,205 of NW_006263852.1, read as the reverse complement.
ATATTTTCTATTTATTTATTTTTAAACACAAAATAAATTATGAATAAAATAAATTATAAATATATTATGAATATTTATATTTTTAAATTTATGAAATTTATCATTTATTTATAAATATAAAATTATTTTCACTCCATTATACATAGTTTATATTATTAAATAAATATTTTAACAAAATATATAATTTAATGCTATGTAATACAGTAATACATGTAATAAACCATCATATATAATTATGTTACTTGAAATCAATAAAAAAATTATGCAAAGTTATATTCAATATTATACTAATTAAAAATATACTTGATTTAATACAAGTTGAACTATTTAAAAAAGGATAAAAAAAATCATATGGTAAAGTAATATCTAAGTTTGGTCCTCCTACAAAATAATATTTGGATGGTTTTGATATATCATGAAATGTAACATAACTAACAACATCTATTTTTAATACATCTATACACTTTTCAGATGTACACTTTGACCAAGATATATTAGATCCTGCTGAAAATATAATACTAATACCTATTATCTTATAATTTTTTAATGTTTCAGGTTTTGTTAAAGCAGAATACAAAATATTTAAATGTATAGATGTTATTAAGTCTGAACAATATAAACGATTATTAATAAGCCATCCTACTATAATATTTTGCGGTATTCTATCCAATAAAATTTTTGTCCAATTAGTAGTATCATTATTAGAAAAGTTACCTAACTTGGCAACATAAATATTATATTGATTTATCTGTGTAATATTAAATAAAGTATCTTTAAGTAAAAAATGCATAATAAGATTTTGTAATTCTACACAAGATGCTGTACTAAAATTATTAGTACGTATAGATACAGAGCACTTCAATTTAATATTTTCTCCAAAAACAAGAGCATACCTATTAATTTCATTACATTCACCAGTTTTTGTAGCTATAGGTAATGTCAAAAAACTATTAGTTTTATTAAAATTGATGTATTTAGTTTCTATATTATTAGTCTTATTTATTTTTAAAGTACCTATAATTAATGGTTTTCCAATAATATAGCCAGGATTACCACTGAGAGAAAAACTTTTTTCTTTATCTAATTCTGCCCATTCATATGTTACTATAAACTGCTGATAAAAATTTTGAGAAACATTACCTATATTAAAATATACATCAATATTATTAATTCCCATGGAGCCATTGTGAACAATTAAATATTTTACACCTGTTACAATATTGTAACATGTGCCATTAGAACAAGATCCTAGTATAGTATTATTACTGCATGTTTTCCAATGTTTACAATAATAACTATTTAAAGTTAAACATACATTTTTAGGACAAATCTGCAAATTATAAAATTAAATGTAATTTTTTTTAATGTAAAATAATATTACATACACATATTATATATTATTTTAAAAACTATTATTATTTTTTATATACCTGATCCAATATCTGAATATAAGTTTCATTTAACAAATGAGGAGATACTATAATTGTAAAATTATTAAATGTTGCAGGAAACAAAAATTTATTTGTGTCAATTAATTCAGTTTGCAAACATTGTTCTTTCCATTCACGAAGATATTTTAAAGTTTTTTTAAAGGAGCATAGTTCAGTAAATCCAGATTGTAATATTTCTAAATTTATAAAAAAATCAGTTAGATAAAATATTAAATATACTAATAAATATAACATAATATATAAATACCAAAGGGTTGAATATAATTGTTATATACTATCCACATAACATCACCATCTTGATAAGGATTAGAAGTATTATATTCAAGTTGATAAAATTGGTCATTCCATTTCCATGTCAATCTGTTTAAATTTATTGTGTTTCTTAAATCTTCTTCAGTTTTTATATCCTATGTGAAGTTAAATATATAAAATGATTAATGATCTTATATAAAGAATATAATTTATAAACAATGTTAATCTTACCAATTCATTGTTAATACTGTAAGTAGGTGGAAGATTATCATATAAAATACAAAAAAGATTATTCGCCAATTTTTCAAGTATAAATGGAGTATTATTTCGTTGTATAAAATTTCTGTTATAACAATAACGTTTATCAAATAATTCAGGTTGATAATTTTCACAATATGAAAAAACAGTTAAATGAAAATCATTACAATCTTTGTCACAACAACAATTAATATCGCAAGATGACATCTATATAATTTAAATAAGAAACTTTTAATTAATTTAAAATGATATAGTTTTTAACATATTAAATATAAAATATGATAAAAATTTACCATTAAGTCACATTCACATATGTCAGAATGGATTTTATGTACATTTTGATTTCGTGATTTTTTATTGTATTTAATTTTCTGAGGCATTTGTTTGGTAGCTATTTGAAATTTTGTAGATTGAGTTGAATATATTGAATTGATAGTAGTATTAGTTATATTATAAATATTTTCAATTGTAGTACTTAAAGTTTCTTCTAAAATATCTTTCTCTATTAATTCATCACATCCTGTTTCATTCACACATGTAAATATCTCTTCAAGTTTCTTAGCATATACTATTTTATTTAATATAAGATAAAATAATATTAATATAAACTTTATTATAAACATATTGATAGTTTTATATATATATATATTTTATAATTTAGGATATATTTATTAAAAAATATTTTTAATCTATATTGTAATGTATTAACATAAAATATAATATATTGCAATAATATTTATATATGACATCCATATTTTTCAAAATTTCGGGTAAGTATATACAATTCAATTTTAATTGTACCCATACTTTCTGTAAGTAATTCAAATCTATCCAAAGAATTAACCAAAATATTTGGTGATTTTAATTGTAAACTTATTCCTAAAAACTTATCTCTTAATCTATCTTTCCAATTACCTATGGATTAAGAATAAAATATATTGAATAAAATAAATTTATGCCAATATTTTTTTAGAAAAAATTTAAGTTACCAATTGGTTTCCATGTGTGACACTTTATAGAATGCAATCCAGGAGATAAAGGAATATTACAAATACCATAGGATCCAAATAATATTCTTCCATGTGTATCTCTATGAAATATTTGTAATAAAATTTTTGGTGAATTTTGAATAGTTTGTGTTGTATAATGTAAATCTATGGGATGATCCCAAACTGGTTCATTAGTATATAAATCACAACTTTCTTGAGTTTGTCCTTCTTCATAACCATTTAATACTTTCCATCCTCTACCTATAAAAAAAAATTGAAAATATGTATATGATAAAAAAATAATAAATTTTTTATCATAATTTTATGATAAATATTTTATTACCGGCATGAAAACTCCACTTGCATAAAAGATGTGGTTGTTTAAAATCTTTCGCAGACGAAATTCGACCTACAACATGCAATTCGGCCATTCCACAAAATCATATCATTTTATTGAATAATGTATTAATTGAAGTTCTTTCTCTTTCTATGAATGAATTAAAATATATTAGGATTAAATAATGTTTGTATTTTATGATAAAAATTATGATATATATAATCATTATGATGACATTGTGTTAAAAATTAATATATATTATTCTTTTATTTGTTGAATTAATTATTTGAATATGAAAATTACAAATAACGAATTGAAAATATTAACTTGAATGAAAAATATTTAAGAGATATTAATTAAAATATGTCACAATTTTTATTGTAATTTAACCAAACAATTGATAAATATAAACAATCTTTATGCTACAAACGTATTATAATATGTATGTCAACTGTTGACTCATCAATCAACATAACGTATTATGTACGCCCTCTTGTGAAGTTTGAATTGCTTTAGGCATTATAAAATTTCCAATCTTATTTTTTAATGTTACATACATAGTTTTCTATAGTTAAATTCTGTTTTCTATTAATCATTTAAGATTACTTTTTTATATGTAATTCTTATCATAAATTTTCTTAAAATTTGAAATATTATATTGTTTAGTTTCAGTTCATATTTTATTATATAGTATAATTATGTACTGCTTTTAAATTTGCAAACTAAAGATTGAAAAAATTAATAAAACATTTTAAAAATTGCTTTTTTAAACAAGTAATTTAGTAATTAGTATTTTTTATTAAATATTTAACTTAATTCATCACATCGAATAGAATGTTATTATGTATTATAGGTTATATGAATTTTCTAACATTTGACAAATTTCTCAGATTTTATTAATAAAAATTTATTTTATGAACTTCTTTGTTGCTTATACTTTAAATGGAAACTAAACCAAAAAGTGAACATTTGTTAGAATTAAAAGGTAATAAATATTATTTATATATAATTTTAAATTTTTAAAAATATAAATGTTAAATATTGTTAAATATTATAATTATAAATATGATATTAAAATAATTACATTTTTATATATTTATATTTTTTTTAGTAATGAGATTAACAAGACCTATGCTTGCAAGTCCAGTAGTTGTTACTTGTGATTCAACAGATCTTCCTGGTAATACTTTAAATAATGAACTTAAAAATGATTGTACTGCTTTACAAGGAATGGAAACTCTCGCAGTAGGACAGTTTATGGTATTACCACAAAGTTTTGGGTATGTATATGAATATATATTAAAATTTAAATTCATACATTTAATTTTCAAACCATATTTAATTAATTTATATTTCATATTTATTTAAATTTATATTAATTATATATAAATTATATATAAATTAATTATATAATATATATATAAATATA
>NW_006263852.1:194203-200027 GCF_000469605.1 Apis dorsata | reverse complement strand
ATATATATATATATATATATATATATATAAATTATTAATAATAATTTATTTCAGGCAGACTTACAAACAAGTACTCAAATTATATCTCTTTGTGGTAATAGTGGAGAAATGAAAGATTTAGCACCTGATAATACAGTTGATGAAGTTATACATCATGAAGTAAAAGAAATAGGCACACATATGTAAGAATATTTTATTAGTAAAATTTCAAGTTATGTAATATCTTTGGTAAATAATTAGTAATATATATAATTTTCTAGACTAGTATGTGAAGTTAGTTATACTCCTGTAAATTTAGGTAATACTGCACAATCATTTAGAAAATATTTTAAATTTCAAGTAGTAAAACCATTAGATGTTAAAACAAAATTTTATAATGCAGAGGTAATAATTTGATAAAATATTATATTTAATCAATTACTTATACATTTGTTTAAAATAATATTTTTTGACAATTTTAATTTTTTTTAAAGTCAGATGAAGTATATCTTGAAGCACAAATACAGAATCTTACAGCTGGTCCAATTTGTTTAGAAAAAGTTTCACTTGAATCATCTCATTTATTTAGTGGTAAGTATAATTTTTATGAATGATTTTTTTTTTAAATATTATAAATTTAAATAAATATGATAATCATTTTTATATTTTCAGTATCAACATTAAATACAAATGAAAAAGGAGAGTCTATTTATGGATCAGTTAATATATTAGATACTGATTGTAGCAGACAGTATTTATATTGTTTAAAACCACAAATAAGTTTATTGAAAGATCCAAAAATGATGCATAATGCAACAAATATTGGAAAATTAGATATTGTTTGGAGAAGTAACTTGGGAGAAAGAGGAAGATTACAAACAAGTCAATTACAAAGAATGGTTTGTTTTTTTACAATTTTATTTGTAATTTATTTTGTTTTTATCCTTAATTTAATTCTTAATTTAATTTTAGGCACCTGAATATGGTGATATACGAGTTACCATGAAAAATATTCCTCTTACAGTTTATCTTGAACAAATGATGAATTTTAATTGTCATATAATAAATACGTCGTAAGTATTTATATCATATATGTATGAAAAATTAAATTAAAAAAATGATTTAGAATTCCAATTAATATTAATCTAAATTTCAATATTTTAATTAAAATTATTAATAAAATTAAATTTTATTTCATTATTATTAGAGAAAGAAGTATGGATTTAATGTTAATTTTGGAATCAAATAATTCTATAGCATGGTGTGGAATATCTAATACAATGATAGGAACATTAAAACCTGGTGTTTCAATAGATATTCCTTTATGTTTAATTGCATTACGTAGTGGTATTATAGTAAGTATTTTTATATAAATATTTTAATATATTATATTAATATTTAATATATTATAAATATTTTAATATATTTAATAATAATATATATATTTTAGACAATTTCAGGATTAAAATTAAAGGACACATTTTTGAATAGGGTATATGATTATGATGATTTAACACAAATATTTGTTAGCCAAACAGATTAGTTATAAAAAATTAATAAGTGTGTAAAAATATTTATTAATTTAATTTATATTTTATTTAATATATAGCAAAGTTTTATTAATATATAATAGAATATACAGATATAATAATGAAATTAATTGATTTTTATAAAATAAACAAAAAACTTAAAAAAAATATTTTAAAAATATGTATCTATTGTAGATATTTTTTCAGTTTCACTCACTGCTCCTACAGCACAAGCAAGTAAAGTTTGAACATCTTGAGGTTCATTTCCACCAAATATATATCCATTAGCTTTATCCACTGCATTTTTTACTTGTAATAACAGTGCTTGATTAGAAATATCTAATGGTATAAAACTGACAAGACTGTAATCCTCTATTAATGACACAAAAGCTGCATTTAGTTTCTTGTATCTAAAATTATTAAATATTCAGAATATATTTTTATAATTGAACTTATTTATTTATACAAATTTATTAAAAATAAATATTAAAATTAAAATACTCAATAAGGAATCTTACTTTGATGTAAATGGATTTTCATCCAATTTATCTAGCAAATATTTTAAATCCAATACTTCAGTATAAAAATCTATATTAAAATCTAAGCAATGTTTAAATTTTTTCATTTCATCAAATTTGGTCATCACATTAATATGAGGTAAACCTAATTTTAACATAGTCGTTGTACAAAGAATTAAGGAAGATAAATATTTACCTGTAATTCAAAAATATAACATATTTTAATATATTAAAAATAAAATAAAAGTTTGTTCATAGAATTATGATTATAAAAATTACCAGCATCACTACAGTGATGAGAATCAACAAGATGTACACTACATAATCTTATTAAATTTTGTCCTAATTTTTCTGCAATTATACTAACTGATTTATGATGTGTATATAATTCAACCTGTAAATAAATATTAACAATAAATGTGAAATATTTTAATAATATTTATATATGAATATAAAAATATACCTGTCCTGGACAATCAAATATAAGATAATGATCTTTTAGATTTAAAACTTTTGTAATTAACCACTTAATATTAGCTTCTAAAAATTCCATACAATAAACTAATGCGCCATTTGGACCAAGTCCATAATGTGACATCACTTCTTCATGTTTTATCAATTCAGATATATTTATTATAGGTGAATATTCCATGTTTTCATTTGCAGGATCTAAAAATATAATGTTGTCATTTAAATATTTTAAATATTTTTTAAATTTGTATTTTCAATTATAATAATTATTGTTTATTTTTTACCAATATTAATAATAGCTACTTTTCTCCCAAGTTTTTCTAAAAATTTAGCCATTGCATGACAATATGTAGTTTTTCCACTTCCAGGTGGACCTATAACTAATTGACCAAATATTAAACTCATATTTAATTTATTTCTTTATAATATTATTATGCTATCATATTATTTATAGTAGTAACTATTGTTTTCAAAATATTTGAATCATAATTTTTCAAAGATATTGAAATTAATAATGGTTTATCTGTATTAATCTGTTCTGTTATATAGCGGGCAGCTGCTATAACTTCAACATCATCTTTTCCAAATAATACCCTAAAATAAATTATTTAATTTAAAATAAAATAATTTAAAATTATAAATATAATAATAATAATAATATTTACTTAGTAGAATATATACTATTATTGTATTGATTAAATGAAGATCCACGACTTATAGATATTAGTGATCCAAATTTTTTAAATTGTGTTACAATTAACAATAAACGGTTACTAAAAAAAACAAATATATTAATATATTAATAATTTTAATTATGGATTTAAAAAATTAAATAGTCTAAATTCATTGTTTTCTTACATATATAATATTTGTTTATAACTTATTATGTATAATAAACTTATATTGTATTATATAAAAAATTAATATTACCTGTAAACTTTCAAAATAATATCGGTATGATGACCGTGAATATCGACACACACATGATCTTTCATATTTGTTATATTATCTGTAATATAAATTATAAATATTAAAATAGATAAATTTTATAATATATTAATATATTAATTAATGCAAAATAAATAAATAAATAAAACATACTTATATTATAAATTACTTTACATACTTATATTATAAATATTATTATTAAAATTAAATTTTTGTTTCTTTTTATAAAATGATTCTTCATATATTGTTTCTAGTAAATTTTAAAATCATAGTAAAAGTTGTCTACACTGATAATGCTATAGTATTTTTTTTTTAAATTACATTTACTGTTAATAAAGTCTAATATAAAATAATTGAAAATTTAATATAAAATAATAATCTTAATATAAATAAGAAATAAACATTTGTAATGTTATAAAACTAAATTAATTACAAAAAAAATAAAAATTTATTTTAAAAATTAAAAATATATATTTATATATATTGTAATATATATAAAGTACAAGAAGACTGAAAGCCAATCAGTAACTCAAACAGTGAAATGCAATTCATGTATACAAGTTTTAGAAGCTTAACTTCGAAACTTCGAACTTATCTTACAACGTTTCATATTCAGCATATAATTCATATCACAATTTCACAAAGGTGTTGCATTTTTTTGATCAATCTCATATTTATAAGTTTAGTATCCATCGTGTGAAGGCATAATCACATATTTTATAATATTTTTTGTTATATTAGCTTATATGCTATGAAATTTCGAATTATTTTTTTAACATTAGTCATTTAAGAAGTTAACCTAAGAATAGTATATGTGCAAATAGTTTAAACAGACTGGTTGATGTTAAGGACAATGTCATTATTTAATAAACCGAAGAGAAACATCCGCCGTCGACCTTTCAACGACGACGATGAGGATAATGAAAATAGGATGGAAGTGGAGGATACCCAGCCTATAAAGTCAAAAACAAAGAAGAAGGATAAGCCAAAGCAGACGCTCCTCAGTTTTGGAGAGGAGCTAGAAGAAGGTAATTTTTTGGAAATATAATTGGAAAATTATACACACACACACACACACACATATATATATATATATATATACTTATTATAAAATATATAAAATATGTATTTCAGATTTTTTTATATATAGTAACTTAATTATTTTTAATAATAATTTTACTTAAGGAAAATGATTATGATATTAAAATTAAAATTTTTATATTTATTAAATTAAAATCATAAAACAGAAAAAATGTTATTAATTAAATTAATAATTAAATTAATTAAATTTTCAATTTATTAGTCAAATTAATAGTAAAAACGGATAATAGAAATATTATTATTTCTAAAAATGATTGAATAAATAGTATATTTAATAATATAAAATTATTATATTATAATTTCTTATAAGAAAAAATATTTTTTTATAATAAATAATTTTATTTTTAATATTAAAAAATTAAATATTATATTACATTATATAATATAACATAATGTAATATCAATATTATATTAAACCATTGTAAAATTTTTTAAATAGATTTAAAATATTTTATTATTATTTTGTTTATTTAAATATATTATAATATATTATATTTTTATATTATTTATTTTCATAATAAAATCTAATAATTTAATTTTCAGCGGATGATGGAGAAGTTTTTAAAGTGAAGAAATCATCCAGGAGCAAAAAATTGATGAAACAACTAGATCACGAAAGGAGAAAAAAGAAAGGTGAAGAGAAAATGCAAGTGGACTCTGAGCAAGCGAACATGTCCATTAAACAGGAAAAAGATTTAGAAATAAAGACAGATGATCTAGTAGTAAGCTATCTCTATGATGTTTATTATTATTAGAATTTCTCAAATTTAAATCGTATTCTCAAATTAATTTTATAATTAATAATTTTAATTATATACAACATTCACTGAAAATATGATATAAATATTTATTTATAATTAATATATATTTATGCAATTGAGAGATTGATTCTTTCAGGTCAAAACAAATATAATAACAAAAGTTATTATATATATTTATATAAATATTATTAGGGCTTATTTATTAAGTTATAAGCAATTTAAATTTATATTAGATGAAGACAATAATAGAATAAGATAATTTTCATTTTTTCATCATAATATCATCTTACATTATTTAATGTAAACATAAATTATTTATAATTTAATAAATAAATCTCAATTAAGATTATATCAATTTTTCTATTTGTTTTGATCTCTAAAATTGATCTTTCAAAAATGCTCAAATATACAAATCTACAATATCTATATATATATATATATATAATACATCTTTACTATTTTTATAAGTTTTACTATTTTTAAAATTTTTTAATGTATTGTATATATAGAATGTAAA
>NW_006263852.1:183077-194197 GCF_000469605.1 Apis dorsata | reverse complement strand
TATAATAAATATATAATATAAAATAAATTATAAATATATTAATATATATAGAATTATTAAAATAATTATAAATGAATTATTAAAATATGAATATAATTATAAAATATAATTATTTAGATTTTTTATAAAAAAAATTTTAATATTACATTTAATATTTTTTTTTTTATATTTTTAGAGAAAATTAAAATTAAAAATACTTACAAAAATTTACAATATTATAATAAATATACCATTTTTTCAGTATAATGTAAGATTAATTATGTCTATAGTAATTTTTTAATTAATTAATTAATATTTTTTTTTGTTAAAAATCTCATTAAAATTTTTTATTATTAGGTTAAAATAAAAAATACAGGACCTTTAATTCTAAATGGGCGAGCTGCACTTGCAGCTGGAAAGGATGATTACACATCTGATGAAGAAGAAGATGAACCACGCAGTCATAAGTTTAGAAGAAATACAGATAAAGCTGATACAATGAAAATTCTTCTTGAAAGTATGTGATGTTTTTATTATTGTATGTAATTTATATTTAAAGTTTTATTATATATTATATTTATTTTCTCTATTTGATTATTAAATACAAAGTAATAATATATTTATAAAATAGTTTTGGAGCTAAATTCTAAAGATCAAAAAAATAGAAAAAAATATTTAAATAGAAAATTTGGTATATAAAAATATTAGTTGAGACTTATAAGCAATTAAAGTTTAAAATTGAAGCAGAATTTGAGATCGCTCTGTTTCTGTTATATCGCATTCTATTTTCGTTTCACTTAACTTATTAAATAAATAAATTTTAATAGACATTTTTATATGTCAATTTTTATTTATTTTGGTCTCTATTTGATCTAATTGATCCAAAAGATGTCATACAAATAAGTATTATTAACATTCCATTATATATAATGTACATTACATTATTATAATGTACATTATATATCATTTATTAATATTTATATATATTTAAAACGTTTTAAAAAAATATTTTAATAAATATTATCTTATAATTATAAGGTGGTTGCATACCTGATGCTGCAATGATCCATGCAGCTAGAAAATGTAGACAAAAGGCAAGAGAATTAGGAACTGACTATATTCCTATAGAAGAACAAAGGTATTATTTTTTATAATATATTTAATAATATATGTAATTTATTTTTTAATTTAAATAAAATGTTATTTAATTTTATTAATTACTATTAGAATTAGATTTTATTTTGCAATATATTTTATAAATATATTAATTTTTAGTGATGATAAAGGGAAATCAAGACTTATTAGAGAAGAAGATCATGATAGAAGTGATGATGATGATTCGCAAGATCGAATTGATATGACTGTTAACACTGAAGCACGTGATAAAGAAAAAAGGCGAGAAGCATTTCTTGCATCACAAGTTCCTTTAAAACGTTAGTTTTTAATTATTTATTATTAATAATTTATTTGTATAATAAATGATTACATTGTATAATTTTTTTAGTTTCTGATGATGAAAGTGAACATGAAAATGAGGAAGAAGAATGGGAAGCTCAACAAATTAGAAAAGGTGTAACTGGTGCACAGGTAATTTTATAAATTTTATAATTTTATAAATTTTTTTATTTATAAATTATAATTAAATATTTATTTAATATTAATATTTGATTATTTATTTGATAATTATTACAATGATTGATATACGTTTATTTATTTTATTTTAGATATAAATGATAAAAAAAATTATATAATTATATTTTTAATATACAAAAATATTTAGATTGCAGCAGCACAACAAGATTCCATGATGCAACAACAATATTCAATGGGTATGAATGTAAATACAATGATGGGAAGTGGAATATCTTTGGAAATGGTAATGATGCCAGCCCCACCACCTCCTCCAGCAATTCAACCACCAGATCCTACAAAAATAATACCTATTACTCCTCAAGAAGTTGTGACTAAAATGCGTGCGAGGTGATGAAAATTGAATTAAAATTTTAATTGAAAAAATACAATAAATAACATATATATATTACAATGTATTTCATATACATTTTGAAAATTTTTATAATTTAAAATATTAGTTATTTTTAAAATTAGAGTGAATAATATAATTTGTAGATTGGACAGTTTAAAAGAAGTACATCGACGTCATCAATTAGATCAGGACCGTTTAGAGCAAGAGTTAGGACAAACTGTGAAAGAACTGGATGATGGTGAAATTCGTGCACCGCAGCTTGCGCAGCGCTTCAGATATTACCAAGAGTTGCGTGGGTATGTCACTGACTTGGTAGAGTGTCTTGATGAGAAGGTGGGTTTATACGCTGTCACGTTTTTTTATGTGCACTGGGGTTTTCCATGCAATTTTTGGCTGTCATTATTCAGCCATTAAAAATAATGCATTTTTCTTATTAAATAAATTACTTAATAAATAATTTTTAATATTGCTTTTTTTAAATATTTGAAAATATATAATAATTAATATAATTATATTAAATATATTTTATTAAAATATGATTAAACTTCTTATTTATTTTATTCTATTTTACATAATTTTACATATTTCATATAAATTTTATATTTATCTATTAATAGAATAATAATCATTAAATGTTTAGTTTTAATTTATATATATTCAAGTAAAGATATAATTTTTTTCAATAATTCAATAATAAATATTGAAGAAATTATTAAAAATTTGTTATATTGAAATATTAAAACATATTACAAATATATTTCTAATTTCATATATATTGCAAATATTATAAAACACTAAAAGAATTATTAAATAAAAAATAAATATTTTTATATTACTTCTTTTAGAATTTTTATTATTTTATTTTTCACTTATATTATTCGTGTACTTATTTTTTTTTTTATTATATAATTTAAAAATAAAAAAATAAAAAAGAAAAATGCATATTAAATTAAAAATAAAAATTTAGAATGTATGTATATATATATATAATATAATGTATATTTGCATTGCCGGGGGTCTGTGTCTTCTCTGTATAAAAAAATTATTTACACTGTGTAGTATTATTTTTAAGTATTTATAAGAATTGAAAAGATAAATTAATATATGTGGTAAGTAAAATGATATTAATTTTCAAATTCTTAAACAAAAAATATCCAATGACTATGGAATTACAAATCAAATTCCAGCAAATATTAAAAATATATTACTTTATATTATTTAATTATAAATTATATATATTTAATATTTATATATTTAATATATTACAAAAATTTGATATAAACATTTTCTGGAATAAAAATAATTCCCAAAGTCATTGAGTTAATTCATTGTGTGAATGTTAATATAAAACTTTTTTGTTAGCTGCCATTGGTTGTTGGATTGGAGCAACGCTGGTTAGAGCTTTATAGCGAACGTGCGATTGAACTGATGGAAAGAAGACGTCAAGATACAAGGGATCAAGCAGAGGAAATTACAACAGCTGCAAGTCAGTCATTTTAGTATTAAATATACATAATAATATACATAATTTGTATTTGATAAAATCAAAACATTTTATTTATTTTTGTTATTCCTTTTATAATTATATTATAAATTGTTAAAAATATAAATAAAAATATATTTTTGATTAATGTAACTTAAATGTAAATTGTATTTTAAATTATAGGAGGACAGCCTATACGAAGAGGACCAGAAGTTGAAGCTCGTATTCGTCGAGCTACAGAAAGAGAAGGAAGAAGAGCTCGTCGTAGAAGAGCTAGAGAATTAGCTCCTACATTACCAAAACATATTGATGGAATGTCTAGCGATGATGAAGTTACTGAGCAACAAAATCTTGCGTTTAAACAAACAAAAGGTTGTACTTTAATGAATTTCATAAAATTTAATTTACCAAAAAAATAAAATTATATTACATATAATAATATTTACCATGATCTATCAAATATAAATTAATATATTCATTATATATTAATAATATTAATAATATATATATATCTTTTATATAATAATTTTTTTTTTATACTTATTTTTAGACGAAATTGATAATGAAAGTAAAGAAATATTTGCTGATGTAATGGACGAATATTGCACAATAAGAGGAATACTTTCAAAATTGGAATCTTGGAGAGAAACTGATAGAGATGCTTACATGGAAGCTTATGTATCTTTATGTATACCTAAAATCATTTCCCCAATTATTAGATTGCAATTGTTAACATGGAATCCTATTATGGTACTTTATATTAAACTTTCATTCATAAAATATTAATTACAAATAAAAATTGTATATTACATTTTATTTTTAGGAAAGTGCAGATATAGAAAGAACAAAGTGGTATAATACATTACTCTTGTATGCATTAGATAATAAGGAAACAGAAGAATCACTTAAAAGAGATCCAGATGTTAGATTAGTACCATTTACAGTAGAAAAAATTGTTATACCTAAATTAACATGTAAGATTATATTATTTATTATTGAATAGTATTTACATAGTATATTTATAATTATTTATTGTTGAAAATGAAAAATTTATAATTTACAAATTTTTTGTTTATAGCTATAGTTGAAAGAATATGGGATCCAATGTCTACATCACAAACATTACGACTTGTAGGCACAGTAAATCGTCTTATTAGAGAATATCCAAATTTAAATGATACAAGCAAACCATTAGAAACATTATTTAACGCCATATTAGAAAAAATTAAATCAGCAGTTGAAAATGATGTTTTTATACCAATTTTTCCTAAACAGTTAGTATATTTTTATTATTAATTTTTATTAATTTTTATTCAAGATTGTTAATAATTCTATAATAATAATGTTGATATTTTTTTTTATATTAATATTTTAGAGTTTTGGATACCAAACATCAATTTTTTCAAAGACAGTTTGCAATGGCTGTAAAACTTTTACGAAATTTATTAAGTTGGCAAGGTCTTCTTGGAGACACACAATTAAAAAATTTGGCACTTGGTTCATTATTAAATCGATATCTTTTAGCAGGTTTAAGAGTGTCTATACCAAATGATGCTTTATTTAAAGCAAACATGGTATGTTTATATTATTCACTTGAATATAAGTTTAATATAGTGTTTTTTAATATCTTTAAATATAATCTTTAAATATAATTAAATATTTAAAAAAAACATTAAACATTATAGAAAAAAAATTATTTCTTTTATAATATTTATATTTCTATATAATAGGTAATGAGTACACTTCCTCGTGCATGGTTGCAAGGTGAAACAATAGAACATTTGAGAATGTTTGCTACACTCATTCAGCAACTTAGTGAACAATTAGATCAAGCAAATCCAGCGCATAAGTAAGTATAAATTATAATATATAATATATAATTATAAATCAATGAATAATTAAAAAAAATCAATGAAGAAATTATAAACATTATTATTTTTTTTTAAATTTTCTATATCGTTAATAAATTATTTCTATATACATATCTATTTTATTAAAATAAAATAAATTTTTGCGTTTTAAAACATATTTTAAATTAATTATTCATTTTTACAGTGAAGCCTGGGAATATTCGAAGTCCATTTTGAAAATAATCAAACCTTTGTAATGTATTAATTATATGTGCATTTCTTAATAATATTTTATGGTATTTTTATTTTATGGTATTCGTTAATAATGCCTATCTATAATTTTATACACATACTGAAAAGATCTTGTATATGAGAAAAGAATTGCAGTACAATTAGATGTATAATATATAAAAACGTAATTTTGTATAGAAATAAATTAAATAAGATTCTGATATCATATGATACAATTTCCAATAGTAATTGTAAATAATAAAAATAGAAGTATGACGAAATAAATATGTAAATATAAAATTGTGTTTAATTTTTCTGTTACAACTAAAGAAAATAAAATTAATATTTTTGCTATAAATACTTAATTTTATTTATTAAATTACATATTAATAATTAATTATTATTTACATAGTATATTTAATATTTTTATAGAAATTAAATTTATAATTAAATCAAAAATCAATATATAACTAATTAATAATTAATAAATCATATTTATCTTGTAGAGAAAAAAATTTTATTTTATTTAAAATAAAATAAAAATTATATTTTATAATCTGTTATTTAAAATTAATATATCTATCTACTTATAATCTATTTATAATCTTATAATCTATGCATATTTGTAAACATTTTAGAAGTAAAATTATATATAATTAAAATCTATTAGAAAAAAAATATATGTAATTAATTTGAAGTTTAAATATTATTATATTTTAAGTTATTAATTAAATCATTATTAAAAATGAAATATATATGTTGAATGTGATTATTTATATAATTAAAGAAAATTATGTTATATGATTTATATATCAAAATTTATATATAAAAATATACAGAGAAAATGTAATAGGCTAATTTATATGATTGAAGATAATTTAGACAGGAGATAAGTTTTACTCACACAGATAGTAAAGACGTGTTCATGGGTCACAGAGATAGACAGCAAAGGTCATCTCTTGACTTCTATGAACTGAGTTTACTTTTGTTAAGCTATTATTGCACACCATGAGATCCACAGGTATAAAATAAACATTTTTATTTATACTTAATTAGAATTATTAATTAAATTAATTAAATAATACCACTAAATATTTATTATTATTGTATTATAAATAATTTTAATTATAAATATTAAATTATAAATATATTAAAATAATTTAATTTGTACAATTTTTTTACATAATATGAGCTTAATTTAACATAGTTTAATAATTAAATTAATTTATTAAAAAATTTATTTAAATTTTATGCTATTCAAAATAAAATAATTTAATATGATTGAATTTAAAAAAATGAAATTAAATTACATAATAAAAATTACAAATAAAGATATTCTCTTTATATATTAATTTAAAAAATTTATTTACAGATTTTAATTATGTGTTACAAATAGTAATGTATAAACCAAAGGAAATCATATTTCTATTTTTCTTACTTTATAATAATCATGTTACAAATAGCATATTTCAATCAGGAAAAGAATATATATATTCATATAATGCTCTTTCAAGTTCTGGTGTTTTGTTACCATCTGGTGCATCATCCTCATGGGGTTTTAATGGAAAACTTAAAATTCAAGCAGAAGAAAATATTGCAACAATGCAGGTACATTTTACAATTGATACACAATCTAATATATTAAAAAAAAACATTAAAACATTATTTTTAAAAATATAATATAAAATTGATAAATAATTTTTTAAAATGATTATAACTTAATATCTATATATTTAGTTTGAATCATTGAAAATGACTATATGGAATGGTAAAATGCAAGAACAAGGAGAAATTCAAGATATTCCTGAAAATGTAGCTGATTTACTAAAACCTTTTCAAATCATATACAAAAATGGTCTTATTGAAAATTTTACTACAGAAGCAACATCACCATGGTCTGTAAATATAAAAAGAAGTATTGCAGGAATTTTACAATTAGATCTGTTTAATTTACAAAAAGAAGCAGCTTTTCATTCAACTGAAGTAAATCATATCTCAAAATTTTTATAAAGTTTTTTAAATTAATTAGTATTAAAAATAAAATTTTACTTTTATTATTAATATTATTATTAATTATATTATAGAGAAATCATTATGGACAATGTAATATTGAATATGTTGTCAATCCTGAACAAAAAAATGAATGGTTAATAAGAAAATTTTTTGATCCACGAACTTGCATTGGATATCCTCATTATACTTGGTCAAATGTTCCTAATATGTTATGTCCTAATGGTGATCAAGTATGTATTCTTTATAAGATATATTTCTAATATATTATATTTATAAGAATAATATTAATAATATTAATTTAATATTAAATTATTTAAAATTAGAAAATATTATATATATTCTAATTTATTTTGTTAATTTATACAATATAATAAACTTAATATGAGAAACTTCATATATGTTTAGAATCCAATTCTAAAGTCCAGTGAAAGATTATATAAAATTAAGGTAAATGGATCCTTAAATGATATTTTATTTGTTAATGCCTCTGGAGGTATTTATGTCCAACCTTTTCAAAGTTTTGGAGAAGCTCATTTTCATTTTACAAGGTATATTTAAAAAATAAAAATTTTTTTATTTTTTAGAAAAAATTTTTCTTAATAAAAATAACTCTGCATTATTAAAATATATGTTATTTTTATATATTTATTTTTTAATGTATAGACAAATTTTTAAATTAATTGTGGTAAAAAATATAGTAAATAAAATACTTACTGAAAACTTATATTTCAAAGTTCTACAACATGAACTTCCAGAAGTTGATCTTACCCAAGGTAGAGGTACTCTTGATAAGAATACTGTTTTTAAATCTGTAAGTTATTAAGTTATTTTTTAAATTTCTATATGAAATTAATATTTAATAATATTATTACGGATTTTTAATAATATTTGTATATTACAGATAGGGAATTTGTTAGATCGATTAAGTCAAAAACTTGAAAATCCTGGTTTAGATACAGAGACTGATAATTTACATAACACCACAATTACTGTATTACTTTATTACCTTGGAATGTTAGATATTGTTGATTTACGTAATGCATATACAAAAATTTCAGGAACAAGCTATAAAGAAGAAACAATACGGTATTAACAAATTTTTTATTATTTTAAATATTTATATAATAAAATATATTACATTATTTTTCTTCTTATGTTATTATAGAAATATGTTTCTTGAAGCTCTTCCACAAATTGGTACTAAAGAAGCCGCATTATTTATATTAGAATTAATCCAGGATAAAAAAGTTTCGGATATATCTGCAATTCAACTTCTTACTCAATTACCATTTCATATACGAAAACCTGATGTTCAATTATTAGTAAACTTACAAATATTTTTAAATTTACCAGAAAAAATTTCTGTTGAAGTTCAAAATACTGCCATTCTTACATATGGCACATTAATTTATAAGACTTGTTTATTATATTGTCCATATGAAATGCTAGATGATTATGTACGTTTATATCTCGATAAATTTACAGGTATGCAAATAATAAATATTAAAGAAATTTTGTATTTTCATCAAGTTTTAAATTTTTGTTATTATTATGTATTCTTATAATAATAAATAATTCATAGAGACAAAGGAATATGAAAAGAAAATGATTTGGTTAGAAGGATTAGCAAATATACAATTAGGAAGAGTAGTTGAATTTTTAGAACCTATTGCAAGTGGTAACAATGCAGAATCGCGTCATTTTCGCGTTCTTGCTGCATGGGCATCACTTTCAACTGCACCTTTAAGACCTGATGTTGTAAGTAATTTTTTTATTCTAATAGAAGAAGTTATTAAATATCATTTTTTTAAATTTTGTATTCTAGATATATCCTGTCTATTGGCCAATTTTAATAAATAGAACTGAGCACTTAGAAATGAGAGTAGCAGCATTGACATTACTTATTGTTTCTAGTCCTACACCAAGCAGATTGATATCATTATATTGGTACATGCAAAGTGAACCTAGTCAACATTTATATAATTATTTTTATACTATTTTAAAATCTATGGAACATACCACTCATCCCTGTTATGTTCATATGTATGTAAAAAATATTATATTTATTATATTATATATTTATAATAGTCTTTTTTATAATAAAATTTTCAAATATTTTTTTTTTATGTAATTTTATAATATCAGAGGCATGATAGCTGCACAGTTTACACGAGTACTTCATCCAACTAAAAATCAATATTTAATTACTGGTAATTATTTATTTGACTATCAAGATACATATAGAAAATTTGGTGCAATGATACATGGTATTGTGATTGCTAATCCATTAACAAATATACCTGAGGTTTTATATGTAACTGTAAACACTTATGGAAGTGGAATTAATATTAATCATGTATCTGTAAGTATATATTTATTTTAAAATGATTTAATTTATTTTAAAATTAATTTTTTAATATATTAAATATTATGTTCATGTAGTTATATATTAAAGCTGAAGGTCTTTTACATTCATTATCAACACATCTAGATGGTCCAACACAAATAAAGGATATATTAAAAAAATTTAAATTAAATCAAAAACAAAGTGGATCTGTACATTTAGAAATCATTGCACGTATTCAAGAAAAAACAGTTTTATGTCTTCATCTTAATGAAACTAATATTATTAAAGGATTTAAATGTGAGTTTATAAATTATTTTTGTTCAAAATTTAAATATATTTGAATTTGTTTTATATTTTTATATATAATTCTTTTAGATCTCTCTTCTTTGCCTGATAATATATATAATATATATCAAAACATGGAGTTTCATGTTAATCAACAACGTATTAATGTTCCATTAACAATAGAATCGGTACAGGTTACAGATCTAGGAGCAAATGTTAGACTTGCAATCATTGCAACATCATTATTCTCCATGAGAGGCAATTTTACACATATTTCAATTGGTCGTAATAATCATGTTATATTACGGTATGATAAAATAATTTATAATTGTATCTTTTTTTTTTATAATGTTTTATGTTTATACAATTGATATTTTTAGAACATCTATTCATAAGTCAGAAATAATAGAAAATTATAATCCTTTTATTGATACATGGCACAGTGCAGAAAGAGCACACTCTATTCATGGATATCTTCCAATCAACATTACTCTAGGATTTGAAAATCGTCCATTTATTTCATATAATACACCTGGAGGTATTGCATTAATAATATTTAAATAGGATTTATTATTATTTAAAAATAGTATATTTAATATATATTTTATTTTTTTAGAACATCTTAAAATGGGTATTACAGCTCATGCTAGAACAACAACTAATATAAAAGGATTGAACATTGAAATGAAATTACATCATATTTGTCCTACTTGTCCTCAATTATTTAAAGTTACAAAATCACCAACATATAAACCAAAGGTAGATAATAACTAAATAAAAATTTTATTTTTAATTTATAGACAATAACTATATTTATTTTATAGACAACAGATATATTTCAAATTGAATTAGCAGAATTAGGGGGACAAATGTATATAAAACTTTTTGATTGTGAAAATGTAATATCGCGAGAAAAAATAATTCGAGATGTGTTTTCTTCACATCGAG
>NW_006263852.1:181591-182880 GCF_000469605.1 Apis dorsata | reverse complement strand
AATATTAAAAAAGTCTATATATTTTTTATTATAAAAATTATTAAATAATAAATATTATTTGTTGTACTTTGATTTTCGATTTTTATAGTATCTGGCCATTTCTGGAGTTTGCTTTAACTGCCCTTCATTTCTTAGATTATTGCACATATGTACCACCAAAAGGTAGTTGTGGTATAGCTGCTTATATTAATACAATTGATGTACAACGTACTCAAGTTAGTATATTAATGTATAGTATATTAATGCTACTATACTATACTTCTTAATTATAAACAAAGTAATAAAGAAAAAATATAATTTATTAGGTAAAATTTGAATATATTAAAAATCCAAGTCATCATGTATTATCTTTAACACATCGTAATGCAGAATCATTGCAAATTCTACAACAATGGAATATAGCTGCACTTTATGAGATTACTAGTTGGACATCTGATATGATTAAAATTAAAGCAACTAAAATTATACCAGGCCAAAAAATTTTGAAGGTACTTTATATACAATAGTGTAATTGAAAGAAGAAAGATAAAAATAATATTATAATCTTTATTGTTTAGTTTTGTTTAGAAATTGAAAAAGAAATACCTTGGGAATGGGATTTCTTAAGTATTAAGCCAAGTGAGCCTGCTAAAATTGCATTAAATGCTGTTTGGGGATATTCTGATACAGCTAAAGGCAAATGTAGTGGATCTTCAATTACATTAAATTTACTTGGTGAAATTAGTGAAAATCAATTAGAAAATGCTAAAATATCACAATGGCCTTATGAAGAATGTCGAATACAATCTAAAGGAAAACGTTTTATTCCATTTTCTGATGCTTGTTATGAAGTTTCAAGAGAATTATCAACCTTAAGAAAATATCAAATTATTGCACAATATGAAAATGTAAGTTTAATATTTTATTACTATTTATAATTTATATAGATAAAAGAAGAAGAATTAAAATAAAAATAAAATAAGATTATATAAATTTATGTAACAAATATATACATATATAATTTTAAAATTTTAATTAGATACCAGAAAATATAATGAGATTAGCTTGGAAGTTTCGAGCTTTTTATGATTTAATAGGAGGAAATAGTACTTCAGATTCTATTTCTAAGAAATTTAATGTGACAGCAATATTTCCAAAAAAATCAGATACTGGTGAATTATCACTTAACAATGATAAAGTAATAATTGAATACAATTATAATCTTATAGATTATTTTTTAACTCGAACTAGAATTCATAAGTATATAGATTTATCTATTTCAAAAACCTTTTTTGGTAAGTAATTATTTC
>NW_006263852.1:180871-181582 GCF_000469605.1 Apis dorsata | reverse complement strand
TTTTTTTTTTTTTTTTTTTTTTTTTTTTTTTTTTTTTTTTTTTTTTTTTTTTTTTTTTTCATAATTAGTTCATTGTTTGTATCTGCAGAATTCATTCTATTTGATTACAGTACCTTACCTGTCTTAATCACTTCCAAATTTAGGCACATGTATTGTGACACCTGACTATATAAGATCAATTCACAACGTCACTTATTCTTTTCATGACAAGCCTGAAGTTCTACTGCTTGGTCATTGTTATAGTGAAAATCCAAAGTATGCATTAACAGCAAGAAATGATTTATATGGTATTAACATTAATATATATGATGAAATAGATACAGTACGAATCATACCTAATCAAACTGGAGGAACATTGTATAATAATACAATGTATATTCCATTGCCACAAAACTTCATATTTCACTCATTAGGTTCAAAAAGGTAATTAAAAAAATTAATATTTTTAAATAAAAAAATATTTATTGTATAAATCATATATGTTTCAGAGTAAGATTGGATGATAATACTATTGATATTATAATTCCTAATCTCTATTTATATATGCATTGGACTCAAGAACAAATTCTTTTGTTTTTTCCAACATATTTATTAGAATTTAGTTGTGGTTTATGTGTATTAGACTTTCTTGATATTAATAATTTATATGAAAAATTATAATTTATACAAAAAAACTATATTATAATATTTTATTTATAAAAAATGAATTTA
>NW_006263852.1:173424-180542 GCF_000469605.1 Apis dorsata | reverse complement strand
AAAATTATAAAATTGTACAAATATTATATTGCTATTTACAAATATATATTTTATTAATATTTTCATTGTAATTTATTTTTCAGAATGTAACAAATTTAATAATATTGTGTCAAGAATTTAAAAATTAAAATGAATAGTTCAGGTTACATCTATATATACCAAAAATATTTTTTTATTTTTATTATTTAATAAAATATATCTTAACAACAAGATTATTTTATTTTATAGATTATTTTACTTGTTTAATAAATAAATAATACAAAAGATAAATATATATAATAGATAATAATATAATAGATATAAGATAAATAATAAAAGGAAAATTAATATAATTTTAATATTTATAATATATATTATAATAAAATTCAAATTACTCAATACTTTTTATTATATCTCAATATATTATTATTTTATTTTTATTACTTAATATAAAACTTATTTTATTCATGCAATTGTAAGACATACATCTAAATGTTGATTCATTTGAGATTCTATTATTAATTGCATACAAACAGGACAAGGATATTTAGATTGTTCAATTGATATTTCTGAAATTACATTTGATGCTTCGTTATTATCATAATCAACTAAAAATGAATCATCATTAAATACATTTCCAATACAATCTTCTAAATGATCACTTAAAGATACTCCAATAGGAATAAATTCATTACAAACTAAACAATTATGTGACATAATATCGGCTACATTTTCTTTAAATTTTGTATTATGATCAACATTTTCAATAATTGATAAATCATCACTAGATGTACTACTAATAGAAATTATACTTTCATTTACATTTCTATTACTTTCAATATCATCTAATATAATTAAATTATTATTTTGTTTATCTGTTTTTAAACACTTATCAATATGTTCATTTATATTTATAAAATCAAAACTCTTGGTACAAATAGGACAATTTGTCTTTTTAAAATTTTGTATTTCATCTAATTTTGATTGTTTATTTGAAAATATAATTGAATTATCTTTTCTTTTTTGTGCAAATGAAGAATTATTTGATTTTATTTCAGATTTTGTAAAATTATCATTATCATAATTCTTTATTGTAATTTTTTTATCATTTTTATCTCTTTTTTTATTTTTTGTTATTAGACAAAAATCTATATGTTCATTTATTTTATCATTTAATATAAAATGATTGCATATTGGACATTTTACAAGTTTTCGTATTTCATTTAATGATTGAGTATTTGCAATAGATTTTTCAATTCTTATGGTATTAATTGGTGAATTTATTGTCTGTTTTAATGCAGTATTTTTATTCATATCTTTATTATGATCAATATTATATAATTTATTCAATAAATTACTTCGTCCTGTATTAGAACCACCAACCACTCCAGAAGATGAAAATTTAGGTGTATTAGAAATTTTATTAGTACTAATTTTATTAGGACTATGTTTTTGTGAATTACTTGAACTCTTTGGACCTCCTATACCCCAACCATGAACATTATTTGTAGTATTTCCAAGTTTTTGAAATTCATTTGTATAATTTTGATTATTTATATGATTATCTGATTTAATATTCTTAGGAATAGATGTAGATAATGGTTTTGTAGATGGAGAACTTTTTGAAAGCCAATTAAATATATTATTTGATAAGTTATCATTTTTAGACTTTATCTTTTGTTTATTGTTTGAAGATTTTGCTTTAAAATTTTCTGGTTCTTTAATTTTAATAAATTGACCACCACAAATTTGTTGATGTTCTTTCCACCAAAAATCAGTTGGACCTGGTGCACGATTCATAGCTCTTCGTACTGTTCCAAAATATGGAGCTCTCTTCTGACAAGGACCATTACATCTCCACCAATGTTGTTGATATAATTTAACTTCATCATGAAAATTGTGGTATATCTATATATAAAAAACAAAAATTTTAAAAATTGTTAAAATTATAAATTATTATATTCATTTTATTATAGATAATTACAGTTATTTTTGTTCCAGCTACTCTATTTATTCTGTGCATATGTTTGCAAAATTCTGGACCATGTCCATCTCTGTCACGATTATTGTTTGTCAGAAACAAATAGCCATGAATCATTTCATGCTATAATATATATTTCAAACAGAAAAGATAATAGTTAATTAATAATTAATAATAGTTAATACTTAAATATATAATTATTATTACAGAAATCTTACCAATAAAGTTTCAACTAGATCTTTTCTGGGTCTAAGTTTTAATAATGGTGCACTAAGTGAAATTATACATTGTCGATTTCGAGGATGAAAAGTGCATATACCTGCACAGCTATAATATAAATATAAATGTACATAAATATAAAATATATATATATTTATATAATAAATCATTAATCAATTTTAAAAAATAATCTAAAATTTTTTAAATAAAATGAATTACCTTGTCATTCTAGGACTCCATTTAACTTCTACAGAGAGTAAAACATTCCAGAAAAAACGTTCATTAAATTGCATAAACAATGTATGAATATTAGGTGTTGGATCAATTAACTCTAAAGTTTGATCAATTAAAGTTCTTGGTTTATAATTTTCTTCATCTTTCTAAAATTTTTAAAATAATAATATAAATATATATATATATATAATTATATATTATTATATAATAATAATAACAAAAATTATAACATCAAAAAAGAACTTACACTTTTTGGTAAAACTGCATTTTCTGTTAATCCAAAACAATAATCTTCTTGTTGTAATTCATAAGCTAATTCAAAATCATGAGATTTTTGTGACTTTTTCATCATAATTTATAAATATTAATAAAAACAATATAAAAATTCATAGATACAAATAAAAAATAAAGATACAAATAAAAATATATTTAATGAATTTGTCAAATTTATATCATTAAATTTTCCGTTTAATCATAATATCAATAACAGATTTTTTTTTCAAATAAAAATTTTCTGTTTATTTTCTTCTGTTATTTTTTCTTCCTCACCTTTAAATATAAAATAAAATATAAAATATAAATAAATACTCAATTATCTATTATAATTAATTAAAAATTATTTGTTTAAAATTATTGTATTTATTTATTTATTTTTTTATTATTATATATTTATTTTTTTTAGAATTAAAATGTACATTTTTCAAAACTTTCCAAAATAAATATCAATATAAATATTTAAAGTATATTTACATAATACTTAATGTTATAAAAATTGAAAATAAGTAAATATGCAATTAAACAATTATTATTATTTTAATTTATTACTATTTTTAATTATTTAAACAAATATTATAGTATAAATATATATGTAGAATCATATAGTTTTATTAAATACGTGTGTATAATGTGTGTAGTTTTATTATATATTTTTATTTATCATTGCATATATATATTAGGATAATATAAATTTGAAATTTAATTCGAAACATTGAACGTAAATTTGTATTTAGTAATTTTTAATAGTTCTTATTTTTTTATTCTTTTATTTTTATCTATATTTTTTACTTTCGTTTTTTTTTTAATGTATAACAGTATATATATATATATATATATTGTAGATTGTCTGTTATTGAAATGAGATGAAAGATACGATTTTTTACAAATCTTATTACTACAAATAAGACAATATCAAAAACAAATATAATGCACAACATATAAGTACACATATCAAAATATTCAGAAACGTCCCATTCTTTTAAATGTTCTAATTCGTGGTTCATAACACTTCGTCATGCCACACGTCAGCATAGTACGCCCTCTGCTTGTAATCTCATATTTGTATATATGATGTGGATGGAAGATTGGCTTATGTAAAAATTATATTAGGTTAATCGTACAATATATATCGTGTCAAAATAATTCAGCAAAATGGTAAGTATTTATTTATTAATGATTTGAATCATTGACAATATACCTAAATTGTAAAAAATATTTATTACAAGATCATATAGTTAAAGTTATCACAGATGTCAATCACCTCTCGTGATTGATATTAAAACATAAAAAGTTATAATGTCTTGTATTACTAAATTATTTGTTATTCTTTAAGGTACTTATTGCTGCAGCAGTTTGCACAAAAGCAGGCAAAAGTAAGTAAAACTTATTTTTTCTAATCGCACCTGTTTATGTATGTATATGTATTCTATTCTTGATATTAGCTTGATATTATACATGATTAATTTTTTAATTGTTAGATGATTATAATTTTCTTCTCTTAATATACATATAATACACATATATATATATATATATCTATATATATATTTTATTAATTATATTTTAAATCTTTTATATATTTCTAATTTTTCACATTTTTTAATTGTGAATTCTGTTTTTAAATTAAACTAGATATTTTATATTATATATTGCAAATAATATTTTTTATGATAATTTTACTTTATAATTATAAAATACTTTATAATTAGCTGAAATATATATATTTTTTTCATATGATTTATATATATATTTTTAACATATTAATTTATTTATATTTTGTTTATTGTTAATTATGATTAATAAATAAAATTTAATAATTTATAAATTTTAGCTATTATTTCTCGTCAATTTGTTGAAATGACAAAAGCTAGAATAGAAGGTTTACTTGCTGCATTTCCAAAATTAATGAGTTCTGGCAAACAACATACATTTGTAGAGACAGAATCTGTGAGATATGTCTATCAACCTTTGGAAAAAGTATATATGTTATTGATTACAACAAAAGCCAGTAATATATTAGAAGATTTAGAAACATTAAGGCTTTTTGCAAGAGTTGTAAGTATATAATAAAAATTCTTTCTTTACTTTTTCATTTTTTATTCATTTTATTCATTTTATCATTGAATTATAAATTGATATTTGTTATTGATATTTATAAATATCAATAAATGATTTGATTAATATATAAATTTACATAATAAATTTATAATATTTTAAAATTAATAGATTCCAGAATATTGTAATTCAATGGATGAACTTGAAATAGCTGAAAATGCATTCAATTTGATATTTGCATTTGATGAAATAGTTGCATTAGGATACAGAGAAAGTGTTAATTTAGCACAAATTAGAACATTTGTAGAAATGGATTCACATGAAGAAAAAGTTTATCAAGCTGTAAGAATGACTCAAGAAAGAGAAGCTAGAAATAAAATGCGTGAAAAAGCAAAAGAATTGCAAAGACAAAGAATGGAAGCAGTTAAAAAAAGTGGTATTAAAAATCCTGGATTTGGTAATTCTTATGGAAGCAGTGGTAACTTTACACCAACACTTAATGCAAGAGATACTATTAATTTTGTACCAGAACCAGTTAGACCTTCATATACACCAACACAGTAAGAAATAATATAATATGAAAATAATTTTAATAAAAATTATATTATAAAAATATTTTTATTATGCATATATATAGAAAACCTGTTAATGCTGGACCAGGTGCAATGAAATTGGGAGGAAAATCTCGTGATGTTGATTCATTTGTAGATCAGTTAAAAGAAGAAGGAGAAAATGTTGTAACAACTCCCTTACCTACAACAGGTGCAAAACCAACATCACTTACACCGCAGATAATCAATACTGAACCGTAAGATATTTATTTATTTATTATTAATATTTATTATTTATTATTATTTATTTATTATTTATTAACCGTAAGATATTTATTTATTTATTTTATATGTAAATATATTATTAATAAATTTATAATTATTTGCTTTATATTAAGAGTTCATTTACGACAAGAAGAACGTCTTAATGTCAGAATTGGTCGAGATGGTGGTTTACAACATTTTGAATTGCATGGTTTAGTGACATTACATATTTCGGATGAAAAATGGGGTCGAATTCGTGTACAATTAGAAAACAGAGATACAAGAGGAGTTCAAGTACAAACGCATCCTAATGTGGATAAAGAATTATTCAGAACACGTGGTCAAATAGGCTTAAAAATTCCTACAAAACCATTTCCATTGAATACTGATGTTGGAGTATTAAAATGGCGATTGCAAGCTCAAGATGAGACAGCATTACCTATTTCAAGTACGAATCATTTACTGAATACAAATTAATTATAATTAAGTTAAATTTTTTAAAATATATTTTAATATATATATATAATATATAATAAATAGATAATTCTTTTTATTATTTAAAATAGTTAATTGTTGGCCATCTGAAAATGGAGAAGGTGGATGTGATGTGAATATAGAATATGAATTAGAACAGATTAATCTAGAATTAAATGATGTTCAAATAAATATTCCATTACCTATGGGATGCAATCCTATAGTAAGCGAATGCGATGGACAATATACACATGAAGCACGACGAAATACACTTATATGGTCTTTACCAGTGGTTGATGCAACAACGAAATCAGGTTCAATGGAATTCTCAGCACCTTCTTCTACTCCTGCAGATTTTTTTCCTCTTCTTGTTTCATTTTCATCTAAGACATCATATGTCAATATTAAAGTAAATTATCTTTTATTCATATTATTTATATATTATTTATATAATTAAAAAAAATGAAATAAGTTTCAGTATTCATATATGTATATAATTAAACAAATTTATAATTTTTATAGGTAACTGAAGTTTTACTTGTAGAAGATGAAAGTCCTGTTAAATATTCAGTAGAGACAGTTTTCTTTACTGATAATTATGAAGTGGTATAAAATATATCTATTACATAATAAGATAATTGCTCGTGCTAAGTATGTACAAAAATACAAAACTAGCACTGTCCATTGGAATTTCAAAGATAAAGATTTTCAGCTTATTTATCATTCAGGTTATAATTTTATTCTCATACAACCATTATTTTACCAATGGATGCTTGAATGAATTTCAAGCATATACATATATACATATTAATTGAACAATTAGTTTCAATTTAGTACATGTCTAATATTAAACTATTACAGGAAATTGTATACAGATATTTTATAATTGGTAAAAAAATATTACCGAAGATTTTATGAATTACACTTATTATTATCAACATACAAAAATTATATACATTAATTTTATTTTAATTTTTTCAAACTGTTTCTTTATGAATTTTGTAGTTGCAAAACTTTTTAGTAAAACTGAGATACATATATTATTTACAAAATATGGAAATATTTTTTTCATACATACATACATA
>NW_006263852.1:168195-173192 GCF_000469605.1 Apis dorsata | reverse complement strand
TATATATATATATATATATATATACACACACATAAACATTACATATAATGGAATAATATGGACATAATCTAAGTTTTTAACAGAATATTAATTCACTCTTATATTTACATTCTTTTGTTTTTGTTATTTTCAATAGTATTATTAGGTGCATTTATTGTTTATATTTTTTTCATCCTTAAAAATGCAAAAATATTTTTTATTTTCAAAGGTAGTATTATTATACATACCCTTTGAAAGTTATGTTTATATTTTTTCATTCTTGAAAATGCAAAAATATATTTTATGCTTAAAAACAAAATTATTATATACCTTTTGCAAATATAAATAAAAAATTATATATTTCTGAAAAATAAAAAAGAGGATGAAATTAATATAAGGTATTATAAATATTTGTACACATATATACAAAATATCTCATATTAATAGTTTTAAAAAAATTTTATTTGCACTTTTTATAAGTAAGCAAAAATTTATTTATCATTTAATTTACTCATTGAATATGTATAAATATAATTGACAAATTTTCTGTAAAATTTTCTGTTCATAAAAATTAAAAATATAAATTTCATTCACAAATAATGCATTTTTTAAAAATATTTGCTATAAATAATTATATAGAATTAAGAATAAAAACTTATTGAAATATTCAACTATTAATATCTTTATGTGTAATCTTCACAACCTTTTAAAACCTGTTAATATTAAAAAATTATTTTTATATTATTTGCATTATATTATTTTATTGCAATATATCTGGAGGTATATTTATCACTTGTTGTATCAAATAATTTTCAATAACTGCTTTAGCTGAAAAATGATTGATTGGGATAATTTTTTAATATTTTATATAATTTGCTAAAAATGCTTAATATTTGATTTTTGCTTACCAGTTAATGAATTATTTAATATTGCTGCATGATAAGCACTTATATTGTACATATTACGATGTGTTATATCAGCACCTCTGGATAATAATTCATAACATACATGTGGATGATCACCATATGCTCCATATATTAAAGGTGTATTTCCTTCCTTTATTATTATTAAAAAAAAATTAATTTCTATTTAATAAAAATTATGAACACATACCTCATCACTTGCATTCGAATCTGCATCATGATTTAATAATAATTTTACAAGATCATGATGTCCATAAGCAGCTGCTAAATGCAAAGGTGTCTCTCCATTAAGACCACGATAATTTTTATTAGCACCAGCTTTAAGTAATTGCCGTGCACTACCTAATTGTCCATATCCCGCAGCCCACATAAGACCAGTTAAACCTTTTTCATCAGGTGTGTCTATAGTATCTTTATAATAATTTATTAACAATAATTTAATTATAATATACATTTATGTATATAATCATTTTTATCTATAAAAATATTTTATATACATAATATAACATACTTGGATGTATATGTTCAGGTGTAAGTTCACCTTGACCAGCTAATGTATGAAATGTAATATCACTACCACTATAAAGTTGAGGTATTTCTGTTTGGGTATTACCTCTTTGTAAATTAGTAAGTATAGTAGGAGGCTAAAAAAATATTAGATTGAAGATGCACTTATATGTATATTTTACTTAAATATTTTAAACAATTTATATAAAAAATTATATAAAAATACCTTATATGGTTGAAAAGCACTAGTTCTTGTAGCATCTTGCCATGCTCCTGGAGCCCAATGCCACTTGGTTTCTATAGGTTCAGATTTACATCCAATATTTACATTTTCTGGTTTACAAATTAATGGTCTTGGTCTGATGCCAATTGTTGATTCCCCATCACAAACAATATTTTTAGTTTCACATTTTTGTTCTTTTTCTTCTTCTTCTTCCTCTTCTTCTTTTATAATTAGTTCAGAATGAATTTGATTTTCCATATTTTTATTATATTTCACAAAATCATATTAAATAATACATAAACAATAATATAAATAATAAGATATATGTACATTTTTAAATTAAAAAATACTCTAATAGAAATATGTATATAAATATGTAATATGTATATTATATTTATGTTTAGTTTAAAAAGTTTTATCTAATAAATATTATTACATTCAAATAATATAATATATAATTGATTTATTTTATCTAATTATTATTAATTATTACATACATTATTTTAACTACATAATATAAGCGTTATTAAAATTCATTAAAAAAATTTTTAAAAGATTTGTAACTATTTTTATAGGTTATATGATATTATCATTATTAGTATACATTTTTTATTTTCACGATAATTTCTATAATATATTAAATATAATTAATATTTTTATAAGAATTAAAATTTTTATGAAAAAGATATTTTTTACTATAAATGCTTGTTTAGAAAAATAACATATAGTACACTGACAAATTATTCATGATATATTACGAAACAGAAATTTTTATAAAGTTATACATTTATAAATTCTAATATATTTTACATGTTAAAACTAATTTTAAGTATTATAAAAATCTTATTTTAAATAATATAAAAATAATATTATTATCGCAATATGAGTAACTTTATGAGAAATATAATATTTAAAAAGGTATTATATGTTAATTTTATGCATTTAATTTTTAAAAAGTTTAAAATTATATAATATTTAAAATCAATTTGAATTTTATAATTCCAAATTTCTAATATGTTTATAATAAATTTTTTAATTATACATGTAGGTTAAATAATTTTAAAATTTATTTATAATTTTAAAATTTAATATATAATACCGGTTATTTCAATAACTACAAATATAATTAACATTAACAAATATATTTATTAAAAATATTTATATTATATAAATTATATTTAAAAAATTTTTGTGAATCTATAGAGAATTTTTTAAATAATAAAAATGTAATTTGTTTTAGGTTATAGAACCGTTACAAAATAAAAATAATGCATATCGACATAAAATTATGTTTAATTTATATGTCAAATTTAACGAAAAAATTGGCACATATTCTTTTATACTTCCTTTAAAGACAAAAGATTACAATTTAACAAATGAAATTAAAAATATAAACAATAATTTAAAAGAATCTTTTGATAATGTAATAATAAAAGATAATATCATATATTTTCATATATTAAGAGATAAATATATAAAGAAAATTTTAGAAAGTAATTGTTTTGGTATTACGCCACCACTACTCATAGATAATAATAAAAATATTATAGTAGAATTTAGTTCTCTAAATATTGCTAAACC
Organism: Apis dorsata; assembly: GCF_000469605.1. NCBI lineage: Eukaryota > Metazoa > Arthropoda > Insecta > Hymenoptera > Apidae > Apis > Apis dorsata. The sequence continues at coordinate 169,979 of NW_006263852.1, read as the reverse complement.
TTTTCATATAGGCCATTTACGTTCTACAATTATAGGAAACTATATAGCTAATCTAAATAGTTTTTTGCATAATCAAGTTACAAAAATAAATTATTTAGGTGATTGGGGTACACAGTTTGGTTATATTTATCTTGGAATGAAAATAGCAAAAATTGATAATATAGAAATAGAAACAAATCCTATTAGAACATTATATAATGTTTATGTTAATGCTAATAAATTAGCTGAAAAGAATCCAGATATGAAGGAACAAGCTAAAAAGATATTTCAACAATTAGAATTAAGAGATAATGTAATTCATAAAAATTGGGAAACAATTAAACAGTTTACTGTTTTAGAATTAGAAAAAATTTATAAAAGGATAGGTGTAATTTTTGATCGATATGATTGGGAGTCTATGTATACTATTAAAAATATAAGTAAAATAATTAATACAATGGAGGAAATGCAATTGTTAAAACTAGATAATAATAATAGGAAAGTAATATATATAAATGAAAAAAAAAGTGTTCCAATTTTAAAAAGTGATGGTACAAGTTTATATTTAAGTCGAGATATTGCTGCTGCCATTGATAGATTTGAAAAAAACAAATTTGATGCTATGTACTATATTGTAGAAAATGGTCAGAGTGATCATTTTACAAATTTAATTCAAATTTTAAATAAAATGAAATTACCTTGGGCAGATAGATTAAAACATGTCAAATTTGGAAGAATACAAGGTATGAGTACAAGAAAAGGGGAAGTAATATTTTTAGAAGATATTTTAAACAAAGCACAGGAAATGATGAGACAAAAACAATTAGAAACAAAATGTAAGTTTATGATGATCATAAATAAAACAAAAGTCATAACTCAATAGTTAAATAATAATTAGTCAAATATTTAAAAAATTATGTTTAAATCATTATATCATATATTTTATAAATTATATTTTAAATCATTATATTTTAGCAACTAAGGTTCCTTTAGATAAAATTGATGAAACTTCTGATATTTTGGGTATATCTGGTGTAATTATTAATGATTTAAAACAAAATAGAATGAATAATTATACATTTCACTGGAATTCAATATTGAATGTAAGTTATTTAAATAACTTTAAATTAAAATTTTTTAATTATTTATTAGTTAGAAATATATTTTAATATATTTTAATATTAGATGAAAGGTGATTCTGGAATAAAATTACAATATTCTCATTGTCGTTTATGTAATTTAGAAGAATTATGTGGTACTACATTAGTAACAAAATGTGATCCAAATCTTTTAAAGGAATCAGAAGTTGATAATTTGATTACATTAATTAGTCAATTTGATGAAATTATACTTAAGTCTTATGAAGAATTAGAACCCTGTATATTAACAATTTATCTTTTTCATTTATGGTTAGTATGGCATATAGTTTTATATATATATATATTCAAATTTTAAGTATATTAATTTTACGTAATTTTGTGTATATTTATAAATTTTTTTTAGTAAATCAATCAATATAGCTTGGCATAAATTGAATGTAAAAGATCAACCAAGTGACTTAGCAAATCAAAGATTATTATTATTTCGTGTGGCAAAAATGATTCTTGCTCAAGGTATAAAATTACTTGGTTTAACACCTTTGGAAAAAATGTAAAAAAAAAATTTTTATATAATAATAAATAATAAATAAAGACAGAAATATATTGCAAAGATTTTCAATATTAAGTTATCTATATATAATTTGAATCTTTAAATATATTTATTAATGTTTTTTTTATTATAGATAATTTTATAGATAAAAATTT
>NW_006263852.1:152565-167698 GCF_000469605.1 Apis dorsata | reverse complement strand
TATATATATATATATATATTTGTTATATAATTTATATAACAAGTATAATATAAATACATTTATTCTTTATATTTCAGAATATAATTTATATAAAGAATATATACATATATTCTGATACATATGATACATATATTGAACTTAACAATTTAATTATATATTTTTTGATTTAATTAAATAATTATAAAATATTGATAATAAATAAATTTAATAATTGATTATCATTATAAATGTAAGAATTATGACTTTAATAAAGGCGTGCAATTATAATTGAACAATAGTTTTTACTATAAACTTATGTTTTAAAATATAATTAAAATGCTACTTGTATTTTGGGAAAATGAATTTTTTATTTAATAATTTAACTATACATTATTTTTTTATCGAATATAATAATATTGATAAGTTATATATAGAAATCAATTAATTTCAATTAATATCAAAATAATATCAAAATAATATTTTCTTCATAGAAAAAAAGTAATAAATATGATTTGAAAAAAATTGAACGCTATTTTTCATAAAATATTTAAAAAAATATAGATTTTACATTTATAATGATTAATGATATATTAATCATATCAATGATTAATGTTAATCAATTATTTTTGTATTTCAAAATTAAATTTAATTATAAGAAATGAATAATTAAAAAAACAATATTTTTCTTACCAAGTTTCATTCTTTCTATCATGTCATTATCGACAAAGCTTCGAAGCCCTAATGAAATACCTAATCGTATAACACCAGCTTGTCCAGAAAACCCTCCACCAGTAACATTTGCTTCAATATCAACTTTGTCATACATATTCGTAAAAATTAATGGAAATATAACCTGTAATTTAAAATAAATTCAGTTAAAAATAATTAATATTTCCTTAAAAAATATAACAAAATTTAAGCGCTTGTTTAAAACGTATATGTAACGCTTAAACGAATAATATTTACTGCTATCAAATTTTTAGTTGAGAACATATTATAATAATCTTGTTCTCTCTTAAGAATTTGTAAAAAAGAAATAAAAAGAGATTAATTTAATTAATTAAATATTTTTTATAATAAAATGTTTATTAAGAAAACGTATTCATTTTTTTCCTTTCTTAAAAATAATCATAATGAAGTGTAAATATTTGTGCTTTAAGAAATTGAACAACATCGAAATATCAATTTCTAAATTTTCTAATTATTAAATACTTATTAAATACGAACATTTTTTTATATTATATATGTATAAATTATTTTTTTATTATAGTAGTAACAATCATAAAAATAAATCATAAATATTCAAAGACGTGAAAAATTTTTATGACGAAAGAGACTAATCTAAAAAGTATAAAAAAAAAAGCAAAAGTTAGTACCATTAGTCTTAATGCCATCGTTATTAAACATGTATATTTTTTTTTCTACGTTCACTTTCACTTCAGGTTCCGCCACCCTTTTCCCATAAGTCACTCGTTACAATGCTTAAAATGATATTTATATAGAAAGTTAAATCAATCGATTTTATCGGATTTTAATTGATTTATTAAATATTAAGATGTAGTTTCGATTATTTGCAATCGTTCACGTGCACATTATTAACTAACTACAATTAAGTTTCCTCGATTCTCAATTAACAAACTATTTTGTAATTTCAATCAATCAAGTATCTAATTGAGCTCAGTTATTCTTTTCTTTTGCCAGACTTTTCACAACACTCTCTAGCATTTTATTAGTATCTAACAATTGTTCTTTCAACGACTTGATCATATCTTCGTAAGATTGTAGTTTGTTTGCTAAATTCTCAATAACCAATTGCAAATTCGAGTCAAAATATTCCTCGCTATGTTGTCTCATTCTTATTACGTGATCGCTCAAATTAATGTTTTCGTCGTTCATGAACGGTATATTTTTCTGTGCTATTTCATAAGCAGCCTTTAGAATATCTTTGGGTAGTCTTTTCTCCAAAGGATTCAACGGTTTCACCACTAAGACTCTCCTTCTATTCTCCACGTTAATCTTATGATCGGACATCCATTTTCGAAAAGCGTACGGAATCGAACTGTTGTGCAAGACCATTTCCGTGAATAGAATCAATTTTGTTTGACGTACAAGTTTCGTGAGACCAGCATGATTTCTTAAACCTTGAATGTCGTGAACAGCTATTCCAACTAGCAAATTCATCAATATAACCGTGACAAATACGATGAACAGAGTGAAGAGGATCTGAGAGCACACCGATAACGGATGATAAATAACAAAAGGTCCATCGGATTCTAATCCTTGATCGATTTGCGTGATAAGCCCTTCAAAGTCCAATTCTCCAGCCATCATTGCTAATACTTTGATGAGTCCCGTGAAAGGATTACCGAAGGACGGTTCTCCGACGAAAATGACGCAAAAGCTGATAGTGAAGCCTATCAGCAATCCAGAATAAGCAAGCAGTAGCTTAGCAAATTCGAATTGTATGTGAGTGAACATCGCCACGTACGTGCCAAAAGCCGGTAGCTGACCAACCATCAGCATCAAGTTTGTCCAAGCGCACAGTATCGCAAATGCTCCGACGTAATTTTGCCAATCGTATGTGCGTCCCGTGTACACGAATGACGTGACGAAAACGCTGATTATAACAACACCGTCCAACACATTGTCGATATTCGAGAAGTATTGCTTCGCGGACGTGTATACCATGAAACCGAATATCTTCCTGGGAATAGAGATACAAGTGAATATTAATAAAAGATACCATTGAATTTCGATCACCGGTCGCCTGAATAAGAATCCAGAGATACGTTTGCTGCTGCAAATCTTCGAGCTGTTCGCCTCGTCGTGATTGTAACATTTGTAAGCTAGCGCGGTGAGTACGTACGTGGTCATACAGATCACGGTCATAGCGTAAACTAGAATTCTGAGTAAATAGAATTTTCTAATCTTCTCCCATTTCAAATGCAGGAAAGCCATTACCAACGGATGGGACAGCAAATCTTTACGCCGTTCCTGAACGAAAGTGTTGATGAAACTGGTCTCGCATTGATTCCCACTGGGAAAGAGTAAATCGAAGTGCAATCTCATCTCAAACTCTCTATTGTGAGGCACGGGTCTTCTGAGCGTTATCGAGGCGTCTAATCTTTGTCGAAATACTTGAAGAGAATCTGGTATCTTTCTGAGGATAATGTTCAAAGCGGAAAGACCCGCGCTGGTGGTCGCACTGACGTCTGCACCGGCCCAAATTAATACATCCACACAATGAGATTGTTCGTTTAATGCCGCCACATGAAGAGGAGTGAAGCCGGTTTTGTCCGCTGCATTCACCAAGGCACCGTGTTTTAACAAAAGTTCTACGAGCTTCGCGGAGGAATAAGTGGTCATCACGGCAAAATGAAGAGGAGTTCTATGTGCCCGATCCACCGCGTTGACATTGGTACCGGGCGAATCTAGAAGTAATTCAACGCATTTTATTGATTGAACGAAACAAGCTACGTGGAGCGGTGTCTCGCCCATATGGTTTTTCTCGACGATGCTTGCTCCTCGTTCCAATAATAATTTTACTATTTCCACAGCCCCTGCTCTGATAGCGCAATGCAAAACTGGTTCGGCCACCTCCTGGTAAAGATACGTGCTCGGCTTTGCACCGTTATCGAGCAGTATCCGCGCTGTATCAGGCGAATTTCCTAAGATAGCGAAGTGAAGAGGCGTATAATGATTGATCGGATTCCGGTAATTGATATCGACGCCTCTTTTCATCAGATGCTCGATGCAAGCCACGCTACCACTTAACGATGCAGCTAGGATCGCGTTCATGCCCGTGCTAGGCTCCACGTAATCTAATTTCACGCCTGATTGTTCCAATTTTGGTAATAGATGCGCCAAATTGCGATAACAACACCACATGTACGCTATATTTCTTATTCGTTCTCCTGCCGGTATCTCTGGTAACGCGTTACACTTTTCTAGCTGAAGTAATATTTTCATTTCAGCCGTAGTGACGATTGACCACATGATCGATCTAAGATCGTTGCTGTTGATCTGCGATTGTCTGAATACATCGAGATTATCGTAGAAGAGAGATTCGTCAACCGGTGGAGGTGTACCGGCGTCGATTTCCACGTGATCGTTCGAGGCATCTGCCAGAGGAATATCATCGATCACGATCTTCTCCGAATTACTCGATTGTCGATATCTGACGGATCTAAAAGTAGAAGTCAATCTGGTGGACAGAAGATCGTTCGACGGATCGTTGAGATTCGACAACGAACAGTGTATCGTTCTTCCTTCACGAGTCAATGGTACTCTTAACGTTTGCGTCGTTTTATCGTTGACAGTCTCGTTCACAACCGTCTTCGTTAAGAAATTTCTGTCTTCGTCCGTATACAGACAAGAACGACGATTTTTTGATCTAGTCAGAGAATAATGTCTGGTTCTTTTCTCATGATTGGCGAGTGGCTTCATTTTCAATTGCCACGTTTTGTCGACATTTTCATGTGCTTCAACTTCTCCTTCTATCGTTCTCCCGCAATCGTTTTCGTTTTCAAACGGGAGACGATGATCTTTTAAACTGGTTAACGAGTAACGCCGCGGTCTTTCGTTGCCAACCGTAATTGTCGGAAGTTGCAAGCTAGCCTTCGGTATGTCGGTGGAGTTCTCGTATATCTGTTTATCGTCCATTATCTGTCCAAGAAATTCGTCGTCGTGATCAAGAATGATGAAGAAACTGCGACGTAACACTCTCTACTATCGTGGATCACCTCGAAAGAACGTTCCAATCGTCATACCTCGGCCTCACTCTTTTCTTCGTTTATCACGTCACGTCCCAAAGTCATTTAGATCACTTTAAGAGAATGCTCTCGTCATTGCAGCACACGCGACTACCGGTGTCACTCGCCCGAGTGACTTATATTAGCCGACTCGTATGGATACATTCTATATATAAGTTCAGAGGAAAAGACATGCTTCCGTTGGAGAAGCCAGTACTCCTTCGAACAGGGACCTTGAACTTAAAACTTAAATGAGATGGGAGTCACATCGAGGCAGACCAACCGTTGCAATAAACAAACTTTCCCTTGCTCAAATTTTTAAACAAATAATTTTTTTTTTCATTTTTTTTTTTCTATCTCTCCTCGATTTTCAACGATTGATTAATTTATAATTCTTGACAGAACTTTCTTCGAGTTTCTTCTTGTTCCTTTAAAGTTTAATGTATGATAATTTATTTTAAATTTTTAGATAGTTCAACTTATTTTTAAGAAAAGGAAGAAAATAATTATAAATTATATTGTATTAATAATTAATTATTTTACAATGATACTGATGTACAATTATCGATAATATCAAATTATGCAACAGTGTAATTATATGTAATTATTAGTGATATTATTACTTAGAATTGTTTACTATCATTATCATCATCATCATTATCATCATCATATATATATAACAATATGAATAATTATCGATTTTTTAATAATCTATATATATTTATATTGCGTTAAGACTATAGAAGGTAATAAATAATAAAATGTTAAATATTAAAATGTTAAAAAAGGAATATAAATATGGAATATAAATAAATAACATTAAGAAAATATATTACAAAGTAGAAATATAATGACAAAAAGATTTTATTGAAATTTTTTATTATTTTGGAAATTAAATATTTAAAAGAAAAAAAGAGAAACTTATTGTTTAATTTTTATTTATACTTTATTTTTATATTTTTTTAAATCTTTTTTTCTTATATATTTTATTTTATAAAATTATTTAGGCGTATTTTTAATTTTTAAAAAATAACAATCTTCTTATTTTTATATAGAATAATAATTATTCATAAATTGATAAAGTTATTCTTTTTTTCACATTGAACATATTTCACTTATTGTTCGAATTTTTTCAATTGTTTCTTCGTTGTTGTCAATTTCTTCTGTCAGTTCTTTCTTTCAGTCAAAATAAGATTTCAACAGATAACAATCAAATATGAAATCAATTTTCTTTTATTGATTATTTCTCATTTTTTTATTTATAAAATATATTATTTTAAATGCTTTCCTTCTGTTATATTCATATCAAAATTTGAACTTCCATTCTTCTATCCATTAATTTATTACAAATTTCACCAAAAAAATTCACCAAATCACAAAATGATCCTCAAATTTCATTTTTGACAATTGAAAAAATGATAGTCCACCGATAATATATTCAGACACTTTCGCAAATTAATAAAGAGAAAGCCGGTATCATGGATGCTTGTACGCGATATCGTATGACGTTCTCCAATGCTGAAACGAGCAGAGTCAGTGCGGATGTGAGTCTTTTTCATAGATTCACCGGTCTTTAAAATGTTCTCGTAAAATCTTGATGCTACGCACTTGAAATTCTGCGTCCTTGTTCAATCTCATCGTGACCGGGAATTGTATTCTATCGTTATACATATAGGTTGTTATCTGGCTTTCAGATTCCGATTTCTTACGAATTGGAACCGGTTTCATCGAGTGGTTCTTAACCATTTGGCGAATATCAATGGGTTAAATTTGAATGTGCCCAACGAAGTGGAAGCACATCGTTACCTGCGGCGATTTTTACCGAGGTATATTACAAGATTTAATATGTCAATCGTGTTCTGAAAAAAACAAAGCTGTTTTCCTTTTTTATAAAATCAAAAGTCAAATTCTCAGAAATGATTGTTAAGTGTTTTCGTGGATAAAATTATTAATGATCAAAAAAAAAGAAAGGAAAAGCAGTTGTTGAAATTTATGTTCATGTCAATGCAAAGTTGAAAAAATTCATTGTCATGTTGAAAACATTGATATTTTAAGAGATACCGTGGATTGAATTAAAAAAGATGATGCGAAATATATGATAAGAATAAATACTTCAAATATTTATTGAAAACTGTAAAATCATATTCATTAATATATTGATTTGCATTTCATTTCCGTTTGAAATTGTTCTTTTATGGTACTTATATATCTTGCGAAACGTGTTTAAGCTTATAGAAATGTTGCCTCTCCAAGGTATCCACAAGAATGTTGGGTAACAACACGTTCCATGAAATTGCTGGGTAATGCAAAATACAATCGTAATATGCGTTTAAAAGTGAAAATATATTTATTTATCAATTTTTTCCAAAGCGGAAATACAATTCACTTTTTAATTGATTCGTATAAAATAATAAAACATTTTTTAATTAATAAAATTGTTTGATGAGATTATATTGAATAATTTTCTCATTTAAATTCAAACAACATAATGTATTTAAATTATAATAGTTGGATAGCTACAGCTAAGAAAAAACAAATAAAAAACTATGTATACATGTATAAAATTAAAGTCATTAAAATCAAGTATAAAATAAGAGTCAAAAGTAATATTACTTTCTAGAATAATGAAATATTATCACAGTTGAATGTTATCGCGAATTCCAATCATCAATGAACAATTATATTTACGTTTGAAGCTGCAAAGACAATAGACTGTATATTATGAACAATATGATTCTTATATCAAAAGGAATTCAGTTCGAGTTACGATCATACAACACGGTATCCACATCATAATTACATTTTCATTACCTATTGCAATATATTGAAGGACAAAACTAAATAAAATTAAAATTATTAAAATTAAAATAAAACTATAATTTAATATTATTAACAAAATTAAATTTTCAAATACCTAAAATTGAATAAGTTATTTTAAAAGTTAATAATATTTTTAGTATACGATAAATTTAAAAATATCAATGTTTGTAAAAGAAATATACCTGGATGAAAACTATTCAAAATATGATTTTTATACTTTTTTTATGACATTATTCCTTTTAAATCTGAAGGATTATGTTATTATCTCTTAGTCTTCTCTTTTATAGATATATTTAAGTATGAATAATTTCTAAGCACTTACATGTAAGTTATTTCCATATAAATTTTTTTCTTCTATATAAAAAATTAAAATTGGTATTATTATATAAAGAATTACATTTATTTTATTTTATTTTAAAAAAATTATTTTTCTTTTATTATAGTTTCAGACTATTAAGTAACAAATTAAAATTTTCTATAAAAATATACATTTTCTAATCCTGTCGTATTTACAACTTGTTTACACTTACAACATTCATATAAAATATAAAAATAAATAGTATTAAAATTTTTAACTTATCATTATAATAATATTTAATTTTTCTTCATATCATGGACGGAATGTAATGTATTATAAAACAATATTTTACAAATATTAAACAATAAATCTAGATTTCAAAGATTATGTTGAAATATAATTATTAAACTTTTATTTAAATATTTATTTTCATTTCTAATTTTTGTCACAAATGTATAAAAAAAATTATATAAATCTTTATGACGTTCTTAACGCATAAAGAATTGAAAATCACCTACCAAGGATGATTAAAATTTTTAAAATTAAAAGAAAATAGATAAAAGAGATAAATTCAGAAACTAAATTGCAATGTTTTCATATATCTTTTATATATCTTTCGAATTTTGTTTTATAATATGAAAACATATAAACATACGTTTTTTTTACTCAATGATTTTAATCATTCGGATTTTTATTTCAGAAGATTACGTCATGAAATTCTGGAAATATCCCAATGAACAATAGAGATTCAATATTAAATAATATCTAGATAATTTTTTCAAACTCTTTAAGCGTAAAAAAATATGATATCAAAATATGCATTAAAATTCTTTTGCATTATGCAATATAATCTAATATCTCTAATATTCATATAGCGATTCGTTTTTTAAATCATTTATATCCTTGCCATTTCCAAGAGATTATGATTCAAAGAATTTCCAGATTAAACTTAATTATTCTCATCCTGTTCTTTATTCGCGCTTATCATTCACCAACATCAACACGATATCCTGAAGAAGTTGATGATTTCTCTCGCAAATCTTTTTCAATTCTGACAATTCTCCTTTAATCGCGTAATCATCGACCGTGGAAATTTCTTCTTCTGGAAAATGTCGACGAAAAGTCGAGTACGGCTCGCTTTTCAAACACGTATACATGGTGGCGTTGCTCTTTCTACTGTACAAAGTTCCAGATATACAATTTTTTCTTTCCTTAGCGACCTTGTGCGCCGCGGCTAACAAATCGCGAGGCAGTCTACTCTCTCTCGGATTCAAGGGACGAACGGTTAAAACAGCTCTCAAAGGTGATGGTAGAAGCAGAGCGGTCCATCGTAAAAATTTCATTAATCTTTTTGGCATCAGACCCAAAAAAAGTGCCGTCTCGACGTCGCAGATAAGCTTCGTCTGGCGAACGAGTTTTGCAAGTCCTGCCGTTTTTTGTAGTCCCTTTATATCGTGAACCGCGATTCCTACCAGCAAGTTCATCAACACGATCGTGACGAATAAAAGGAATAGGACGAACGACAACTGGGCGGAAACTTGCAACAAAATCCAAGATGTACTCCCCGAGTCGATCGTTTTCCCGTCCTCTTCATGAGGAAAGAACAGATCCTCGAAATTTAACTCTCCGGTCATCATGACCAGAACTTTGATCAGGCCGATGTGGGGGCTACTGAACGATTTCGATCGTGGAAAGATCACGCAGAAGCTCGCTGTGAACCCTACCAGGAGACAGGCGTACGCCAACAAAAGTTTGAATACTTGTGCTTGAACGCTGGTGAACATAGCCACGTATGCTCCGAATATTGGCAATTGTCCTATCATTAACATAAGATTACTCCAACCGCAGAGCACCGCGAATGCTCCTACGTGACTCTGCCACGGATACGTTCTACCCGTGTAGATAAAAGAAGTGGCGAACACGCTCAATATCACACACCATTCGACCATGTTTTCGGCTTGCGTGAAGAATTGGCGAACGGAGGGATACGTTGGAATGCTGGTCAATTTGCGGAATACTTCGAGGATCGTGAGCACCATCAATGCGTACCATTCAACCTCGAGTAAAGCTGGATGTCTGTAAAGAAAACCATTGATACCGGTTGTATTGGCGCACAATGGTGGCTGACCGTTGTCTAATTGGCCATGCGACTCGTTGTAACAGTTATGCGCCAGAGCGGTCATTACCCATCCTGTTAATATGAGAACGTAAAACAGGTAAAAGATCAACCTTCCCACGTAATATTTTCGAATTTTCTGCCACTTCAGATGGAGGAATGCCTGGCAGAGCGGATGTTCCAATATTTCTTTGTATCCTTCCTTCACGAACGTTCCAAGATATCTTATTTCGCCTTGTTGTTGATTCATAAGCAAAGGATGGAAATCGAGACGAAGCTCCGCCTCTCCAGTTGCCGATCCATGCTGATGAAGCGTTATCGATGCGTCTAATCTCTGCTTAAAGACATTTAAAGACGTCGGTGTTTTACGTAAGATAATGGATAATGCACTAGTTCCACCTTTCGTTCTAGCACTAAGATCCGCTCCGTGTTGGATCAAGATATCCACGCATTGTGATAATTCGTTTAAAGCAGCGATATGAAGCGGTGTGTAACCGTATTTGTCGGTTTTATTCACGTTTGCTTTCCACGTGATCAAAAATTCCGTTACGTCATAGGCTAACAATGATCTACCTAAAGCGAGGTGCAGAGGCGTTCTTCCGTCGCTGTCTTCAATATTAGGATCGCATCCACCTTTCTTTAACAATATCTCCACACATTCCAAGGAATGGGAACGAGCAGCTATATGAAGAGCTGTTTGATCTCTGTGATTTCTCAAATGAACATTCGCGCCTCTTTCTACCAACAAATCAACGTTCTCCACGCAACTGGCAGCAGCTGCAAGATGCAGCGCAGTGTCATTCTTCTTGGTCGTTAAATCTAGTTTGCAACCTGCGTCTAGTAATATCATTAGGCAACTTGGATCTCCTCTGTCTGCTACGTGATGTATGGCAGCGTATCCATTACAATCTAAATTATCCAAAATAGGATTATTAGGTGCCAATAACTTTAACACGTTGTAAGCATCTGACCTGGCCGCACTGTGTAACACAGTTTCCTCCCCGTAACAAGATTCCTGACTGATACCTAGTTGAAGGAAATATTGAGTTACTTTACAAGCATTTCCAAAAGCGGCATAATGAAAGGGTGTATGAGTTCGTTCCAAATGAATATTGGCTCCGTTATCGAGCAGATATTGTACTCCTTCCAAACAATTACTGAACGCGCACAAGTGCAGCGGAGTTAAGCCTTGTCCTTGTTCCGAATGATTCAAATCCGCTCCGCATTTGTGCAAACTTTTAATCGCGTCGACATGGCCCAAGAAGCAGGAGTGAAGTAACAAAGCGTTTATCTCGTGTTGTTTATATAATTTCGCGAAATTCTCGGGATTCTTTAGATCCATTTTATTTTCTTCCAAATCATCGAGAAGTTGCAATCGACCGCCGATGTGTCTCATATGCTCTACTAACAGATTCTTAATTATATCCTTGTTCACCTGCAATGTGCAATTAATTTCCTCCGTGCAAGAGGTTTCGCTGGCACACATGGAATAACAATGCGGCTCTTCTATGGGTGGCGGTGTGCCGTATTCTAAACTTCGATCGTCGGAGGACCAACTTGTCTCTGCATTCGTACGAGTCGAGCTTTTTGACGCCAACCATCGTGTTAGGAGCAAAGAGGTCATGGTCGTACGCTTTGGAGTACTCGAAATGGATACCGTTACGTTCTCCATATCCACGTTCCTCTCCACGTTTGTACTTTCTTTTTGGCGTATTCAAGGTCTGTGAATGATTCGTCTCTATCCTTCTCGGCTATCGCTTTACTCGATTACATCATTGATCTACAAAGAGTATTGTCGTGAGTAATAAAGGGCTCGAGAGATATTAATTCATGAATGAACTCGTGAATATGCATTGAGTAGACAAATGATATGACGTCACTTCGCTTATTTGATCGATTTGTCGAAGCTTATTTGTCAAACACATTGTCTGTGTACGATGGAAAAAATGTCATTCATGCTTTGGATCGTTTAAGAATTTTTTAATGATCGTTCAAAGATTTATTAATAAAATTAAATTTTGATATACTTCATTTTTGCAATATATTTTTTATTAATATATATGTTTTATATATTTAATTTTTTTTTTAATATAGTATAATTGAAATAAAGAGTCATCCTTTGATTTTATCGATAATCAGTAATTTATTAAAATGTATTTTTTAAAATAAATTTTTCGAATAAATTTATTTTTTTTTTCTTTTATATTTTTAATATTTTAAATTTGCTTAATATAATTACATTAAATTTTCAATATTATCTATATTTATATACACTTAATCTACATCGTACGCTTAATCTAAATAACTCCGATATCGTATAATGAAAGTTAAAAGGTAATAATATCATGATTTCAAACACAAATTGTTTCAATTACGTTATTAAGAGACTTATAGTACTTAAAAGGCTCCGAGAAACAAAAAATCTACAAAATTTATATATGGTAACTCAAAAAACAAGTAATTTTCTAATTAAATGAAATTATCTTAATAAAATTGATTTAATTTTTAAGATATATCATTTGAAGTTTTGTTTCAGTACTATCAAGAAAATAATAAGATGATCTTTGATGACCTCTGATTCTGCATCGCGTGAGGCGCGAATGTCAATTGGAAAATCGGGCACATACATTGATGACAGCAAAGTACTACACCGTTACCTTTAAATTGATATTATTTATATACAGTTCGAGTCCTTCGAAGATACGAACATTTTCAACATATCAAGTCAATTTCGAAAACATGATGAATGTATTCGGAATGACGTTTTCGCATATTTCGCATTCTTGAAAGATTACAATCGAGAATGATAGAAGGAATATAACACATAAACTGTATAAAGTTTTAAACAAAAATTAAACAATTTTTGAAACCGAAGAAATATAAATATATTTGATAAGAACAAACATAATATATTTTTCACTTTAAAAATATCAAGCACTATAAATGATTAATAATAAAATTAATATAATTTTTTCGAAAACATTGATTTTTTAATTTATGAAGTTATTTATGAAAATACTAATATGTATGTAAATTAATCAAATCTTTAAAATATTACAAAATTGAATCTTATTCAGAAATCTAAATAAATAAATTTTAAAAAGTTTTTATTATTCATTTTCAATATTCATCATTCGAATATTACATATGTTCACTTTAAGCAGATAGTATTAAAATTTTTTTGCATTATTATATATAAATTCAATTATTTTATTGTCTTTTTAATTAATTATTCCAAAATTCATAGGATGACTCTGTAGATTCGAAGAAGAAAATTTCTTTGATTTTCCATCATATATAATTATTTCAATATTTAATATAAAATAAAAAAATTTTGCAATTTTGTTTTATTACCGGTAGTTTAGATAATGTAGAATAAAAAATCAATTACTAACGATTTTTCCACGTGCGAATCCAATCAATTTGATTAAACAAACAATCCGTACTGTTCAACGTGTCAATGTTATGATTACAACACTTTAAACCTGTCGTACTATCGGACGACTCGATTAATACTGAGCTGGAATCGAGCTTCTTACACGCATTGTATGTTTCGAGATCGCGAAGATCACGATAAATTATACATCAGAAATATCAACAAATCGCATGGACTTACTTCATTTTATTATAATATAGATTTTCTCATCTTTGTTTCTTTTCATTTCATTTTGCATTTAAATTTTATTTAAAAAGTCTATAAATTCTTGATTACTTAGAATACTTTAATAATTGAATACTTAAAATTATGAAAGGTATTATTCTTCTTGTAAAAATTTGCTAATGTTTCTTTTGTAGCGATTAAAAATACAAAATAACATAATTTCGTAGGAAACATTGAGATCTCAAATATTTTTATATATTATCTTATCAATTTATTTCAAATAAAATTCAATATTCTTATTTCTATATTATTATTTCTATATATTATTTATATATCAAGAGAAGAAAATAAGATGTAATAAAAAAAAATTATGAAAAATAAGATAAATTGAAATTCTTATTAAATTCTTATTTATATTTCTTTTAAAATTATTTTTCATAATGGCAATATATATTTCTCTATACATCGTTTTGATATAACAATTCTATAATAATATATGATCATCAAAAAAAAAAAAAAAATAATTTAAAATATATAAAGCTGATTCTTTTAATATAGATAATTTTAACGTAAAAAGTTTGAATTTTTCTTGGAAATGTATAATAAAGTATAAGAAATCAGTTATTATATATTTTTGATTTTTATTATTTTATATAAAATAAATTCGAATTTATTATATTCACGCAACGCTACTGAAATATTATATTATTATGATTATAAAAATAATTATCTTTTTTTAGATTGAAATTCGAAATATCACAATAAAAAATATAATTTTAATTTTTGTATAAGAAAAATAGAAAATGATAATAATTAATCATAATTTTCGTAATTATCTTAAAAATTTTACAAATTCGTACAGATTAAAATATCGTACTAATTAAAATATTAAAAATAAATTAAAAAATATATTGTATATATCTTTTAGAATTATTTATTCTTAAAATAATTAATTGAGTGAATCTATCTAAAATCATTAACGATTAAATTTGTATGTATATTGTGATTAATACTTTTAATTTTAAATGTAATATAAAAAAAAATAATACAAATATAATTCAATATAACTTCAAGATTAAAATTAATCTTATTTTTATATATCTATTTAAATAATATAAAAATATATAAATACTTAATGATATTCTTTATAATAATGATATTCTAATATGATAATTTTAAAATGTTTTTATGTTTTTATTATTATATTTATTATTATTTTTAAATAAAATTATTTTCAGCGATAATTTATAACATAAAATATTTATAAATATTTATAAATTTTATAATATAATTATACTTACCTTGATTATATAAACAATATATTGATAATTATCTGTAATTGATTGATAATTATCTGTGATTGATTGATAATTATCTGTAAAACTTACTATTTTATAATACATATAATAAAATGTATTAGAATAATATATATTATAATTTTAATATCATTTATTTTATGTTTCATAAAATAATTTTTTAATTAAATTTTGATTATTCAAATATAAAAAATTAATAATGTAAGATGAATATATATATCATATTTCATCAAATTATTTTAGCAGCAAATT
>NW_006263852.1:130940-152473 GCF_000469605.1 Apis dorsata | reverse complement strand
TTATATTTTAAAAATTAAAATTATTTAGATTAGTTTTTTCAACTTACCTGTTCACGACAATACATATCGCTAAAATATGAGATATCCTGTCCATTAATAGTAATATTTCCAGATCCATTTCCTATTACTTTAACCTGGCCTATTGAAGTTTTTCTTTGGCATTCTATAAAATATATATAATATTATATAATTTAATATATATAATTTAATAAAATATAAAACAATAAAAAAATTAATATAAAAAGTTCAATATTAATAAATTGAAATAATCATGAAATAACAATAGTAAATTTTTTTTAATTTTAAAAATATTATAAAACAATATTGATATTGATTTATTTTATACTTACTCTCAATAAGTACAAAAGGCCTATTATCACTATCATATTGAGGCTGTAATAAAACAAAATTATTTTTGAGAAAAAAGAAGAAAAATACAAGTAAATATATATAAATAATAAGTAATAATAATATTTGAAATATACATACTTTTGGCAAGTCTATATTCTCATTGGTATTTATTAATACTTTTCTATATTTCATAATAAAAAGTTCTACATGTTTTGATACAGGATGATCAGCTAGTCTTTGCATACTTTTTATAAAGTACTCATACTAAAAAAAATTATAGAATTAAATAAATAAAATAAAATATAAGTAAAATATAAGAATCATCTGTTATTTATTACTTCTGAATCTAACAATTTTTCAAGCAACATATTTTCTAATTTAGATTTTTCTAACCATTCTGATCCATTTAAATTTCTAAAACAATAATAAATAAATAAATTAATTAAATCTAATTAAATTTTAAAATTAGATAAGAACATAAATATAGTTAAAATATATAACTTACATTTTTTTCTCTTCTCCAATTTTCGAATTTGTTACCAGAAGCTGGTCTTCTATTTTATTTAAGTAGTTTATTGATTTTACAATTTTCTATATATAAAAATATTGAAAAATATTATACTGATCTATAATGAATAATAAAAAAATTTAAAAAAAAGGCTTACATGAAGTATTTCGTAATAATTAGCTTTAATAGTATAAAATAAAAAATGATGTGGTCTACCATCTTCATTAAATTCTGTTTCCTTTTCACGTGCATATAATTCTTCAGGATTAGCCATCATAGGACGAGCTTCTTTGTCATATATTCCAGATGGAAACAAATAATGTATTGCATTCTATTAAAAATAATATAAATAATATTTAATATTTTTAATTTATTATTTACATTTTTTATTTTAATAATTTTAACAGCCTAAAATTTAATAAATTTTTTTCTCTTATTATTATTATTATATAAATAATATAAAATATTATATTTACTTTAATATTTTCTTGTGTGAAATTATCAGGATCTTCACCCATCATTCTTGCTAAATTTCGTTTCCCAATATTATATTCCAATATTTGTCTTTCCATAAACTGCTCTAAAATAATAACATTAATATTAATTAATATTAATTTATATATTCATTTTAATGATTAATAATATTATAAATATTATAAATTAATAATGATTAATCATTAATGTAAAATTTCTTGTAAAATAAAATTATTTGTACTATAATATATTTATAACTTACTATATTCTCTAGATCGTTCCATATATGCTTTCATAGCTTTATTAATTTTTTTTTCCTTCATTTTCATAGAATTATGAAAAGAAATATTATCATTGACATTTATACAATACGATTTAAAAACAACATCCTAAAATTATTAAATTTTTAAATCATTTAAATACTATTATTTTTAAGGTTATAACAATTATTTGATAATTAAAAAATATTTAAAAAAAAAATTAATCAATATTTTAAATATATTTTTTGATTTACCGAACATTGTACAATATTCCATATACTTTTAAGAGAACCAAAATTATTATTATTTATTGTATTTCGTATATTTACAAAACGTGTAAATAGTACAGCCATTTTTATTAATGAATAATTAAAATTAATTTTCTAAATAATTTTTTAATATGCTAAGAAAATATAAACTTAATAATAATATTGAACTCCTTTTATTATTTTTTTATCATATATTTTACAACTATTTCATTATTACACTTTTGTCATTGATTATATATTACTAGTGGGAAAAGAAGATATAACAAAAATTAGAATCAACATTAGAGTGTCGCAAATCAAACTAAATAAAGAAAATAAAGATAGTATATAAAGAGAATAGAGATAGAAATTATAAGAATTGATAATTAGTGCTATCTTTTAATAAATCAAACACATTTTTTCAATTGTTTTTAAAACTATTCAAAAAATGGTTTTAAATTTTAATTTTTATTATATATCATTTTGCGATTTTGGTTTTGAGAGATATCCTTAACTTTAAAAAAATGATGCTAATAATTAATTCTTAATATATCTCTATCTTTTTTTTAGTTATATTAGTTTCGAGATACTCTGAAAATGATTTGATTTTCTAATTTTTGCTATTTCTATTTTTATAGTTTCTTTATTATTTACTCTCTTATTTTATATTAAATTGCGCGTAATCATATATGAGATATCAATTAAATATATTTCTCTTTTCAACCTATAATTTTAATCTTTATGTAAAAAATATAAATATTACGGTTTTATAATATCTTTGAAGAACGAACAATGTAGTATTTTGATTATAAATATTTGATGATTTCTGATATATGATACGAATGCTTTATTATTATTATCAAAAGTACTAATAGTGGGAATTTTAAAGCTTTGCTCTAACAAAAGAAGTAGAAAGAAACTTTCTACATTCTACATTCTTTAAAGCATTTTATCGAAAACCGACTCTATCAAAGATTTATCATTCATTTTATTATCAAAAATTTTGATTTTACATTTATAGAAGAATATAATTTGAAAAGATGTAGCTTTGAAACTTTTCTATTTTCGAAAATTAAAATTTTTTATAAAATATAGTGTGCATTTATAAATTATTGTATAAGAATTTATTAAAAACATAGATTTTTACATTCTTATGTTTTATTGTATTTTAATATGTGTATTTAATGTATATATTTTAATATAAAATCAAACAATCTTTAATACATGATTAAATTGAATATATAATAAAATATTATATATTTTAATATTTCTTTAATAATTTAATATAGAGAATAATTATACAAATTTAGATATTTATAAATATATCTGAAATTGAGATATAATTATCATGTTATTGTCAAAATAGTTTTGATGTGAAATAAAAAGTGGAACATTATTTAATATGTGTTATGTAATATGTATTATAACATATCTATTTTTATATTTAAATATAAAATAATAAAATCAATATATAATGAATGTGAATAGTAATAAAACACATTGTGTACAGTATGTAAAATTGAGATCATCTTTTTCTTATACATATTTTATTAAAATTTTTCATATGTATGTAAATTTAATTATTATTTTTTAAGATATGTACACTTGATATGTGAATAATAACTGTTTTTTATATTTTTTTAATTATTGCAAAATTATTTAATCTTTTTTATCATTATTTTTAAGATTATTTTTAAAGATATAAGATATTTAAAAATATTTTGTTATACTATATTTGTTTTTTTAAGTACAAATATATGTTTCATGAAAAGTATAAATTTTGTTAATTTTGTCTTAAAAATATGGACGGAAAAATTTATCAATAATACTTATATAATACTTTGATCTGACTAAAAAAAGTATAAAAGTAAAAAATAAAAATATAGTGTAAAAAATATTATAAAAGAAAATATAAAACATTATGTATAAATTACATACAATGGTAACTATAGAATACATAAAAATAAATTTTTGAAAATATTCAACAAGATTGTTATGTACAATACATAATATCATGTAAATAAAAAAATATTAAAATTTGTTTATGAAAGAAATTAATTTAATTCTAATTCTGGAATATATGGTTCTGTAATTGCAGTGATTGGACAAATACTTAAGGTTTCCTGAAAATGCAAAATAAAATAATCAAAATAAGAAATAAAAAATATTTTATTTTTTTGTATTTTATGTATTTAAAACAAAACATAATACTTACTAATCTTATTAATTCTGTAAATGTTGGTCTTTCATGACTTTCAATGTTCCAACAAGATGATATAACTTCATAAAGTGGATCAGGAATATCTGATAATTGTGGTAGTCTAATTCCTTGTACAATTGCTTCTTCTACTTCACTATCAAGTGACAAGTTAGAATATGGTGTACCACCCATACTAAGCATTTCCCATAAAAGTACACCAAAAGCCCAAACTACTGCAGGTTGATGTTTTTTTTTATTATCAAGACATTCAATAGAAGTCCATCGAATATATTTCATATCTTCTAAAGCATATTTGGATATTCCATGACCCATTACTTTAGGTATCCATTCATTTGAAAGACCTATACTACGTGCACAAAGATATTCATGTATAATTTTATAATTTTCAAGATGCTGCAAAGCAGATGCTATCATAGATCCTATAGATAAAATTTTTTCAACAGGAAATATATTTCCAGATCTGGCAGCTAATAGACAATTTTTTAAGGTTTGTGGTGGTAATTCAAGTACAATATGCAATGTATCATGTGTTTCACATGTTCCTACAAGATCTGCAAGATATTTCATAGGAGATACTTTAATACAAACATCTAATTCTCGTAACATATGTCTTTTGTCAGATGCTTTTAATAATTTATCAGCTATACTATGAATTGCTACAGTAGAAAATTTGCCATTTTCTTCAATAGCACCTGTATGTACTGTACCAAATCGACCTCTACGTATTACTATATCATTGATTGTCAATAAATTTTGTGGTATAATCCACACTTTTTTCTTTAATTCTTGATAATGATTTATCCTTTCAGGAACATCTTCTGGAATATATGCTAAATTGTCAACTTCATATAATGGGCCTTGTAATGTAAGTTCTTGTTGTTCTGGAAGTTTTCTCATCTGAATTTTTCCATGGCGTTGTCGTAATATAAAATAGAGTATTATTGAAGCTATAAGTAATGTTCCTAAAAGACCAATTGCAATGCAAAGTATAATTGTTATTGAATTCATATTATCATTTTGATTCTCATTATGATTAATTATTTTATTGACTAAATTTGAATAAGCATACTGTATTTGTCTTTGAAATTTAGAAACTACTATTAAACCTATTTGTGGCATTATATTAGTATTTAATGGTGCATTATAATATGTGCCAATCATTTTTCCATCTCCTACTATAAATTTTTTATATTTATAAAATTCTGAAGATTCAAATTCTCCTGTAATATAATATCCTAAACCTTCTTCCATTGATATTTTATAATTATAGTAAGTTACATTAGGATCTGATGGAGGTATTATACCAAATTGGCAAACAAATACTTGATAAGCACTAACTGGACCAAATTCACTACTTCCTTCTGATAATAAAACAGTTACAGTAGTACTTGTTTGTTCTATTACTTTTGGCATTATTGGTTTATTAGGTGGACCTATTAAAGTCCACCCCAAAATATATACAGATTCGCTATCTGTTTGAGTATTTGTTGCAGTAATTGATATATTATACTGTGTGCCTGGTTGTAAACCTTGTAAAATAGTACTATTTGAAGCTCCTTGAATTTGACTTTCTACAGCTGGTATTGAATTTGAAGCAAATGTTTGTACAACCATTGCTTTTAAAGTATAATATGTAATATTTCCATTGCTAATATCAGGTGGTTCCCAAGTAATTTGTAAACTATTAAATCCATTGTGAATTATTTGAGCACTTCTTGGTGGACTAGGACCTAAATTATTTTTAAATTTTAAGATAATTACTTGATATATATATATATATTAAAATACAATATAAATACATTAAATTTTTAAAAAATATATTTTAATAAATACCTATTTGTCCAGTTGAATAAATACTTATTGCATATTTATTACCACAATAATTATTTGGATCAGTAATACAAAGAATACAAGAGGTAGATATACCTTTTCTACCATATTTACTACCGCAAAAACATTGTTGACCATTCATTAATCCAGCAAACCTATTAATAATAATTTTTATTCAAATTAATATTAAATTTTAATTAAAAATATATAACATTTATAATATTTATAACAATTTATATATAATATTTTGTAATATTTATAATTTATAATAATTGTAACATTAAAATAACTTACATATAATAACGCGAAATACATTCTTTAATACATTTTGATGGTGAGTTAGTATGATTTAATATTAGAGTTGGTAAATCAGGATCTAATGCCGAACTTTGAAAACAACCTTCGTATTTTTGACTAAGTACATAATTACAAAAATAAAAAAGCAGAGATAATATTATCATTATTATGTAATGTTTTATAATACAGTTTTCACAATTTAGTTTTTATTTATGCCAATTGCAAATACAAACATTTATTAATGTAACATTCTTTCAAAATAATTTAAATTTGAATCAATAAATGACTGGTGACATCATTATAAAAAATGAATAAAGGAGGTTAATTGTGCACTAAACTTTCTATTCTAATTATTAAAGTAAAATAATATTGTTTTTGATCATTTATCATTTTTATTATCATTGAAAATTTTTACGAATTTTTATAATAAATGAACATTACATTTCAACAATGGGTGTGATCATACTATTTACTAGTCATCTATAGTCATACTGTATTAAATATTCATTCCTTTGTGGCGCTAGTAATATTTAAAATAAAACAAAATATTAGTTTTAATAATCTTGTTTTTATTGAATAAAATTAATTCTTTGTAAAATATAAATTTTTTTTATTCTATATTTTAATTTTTTAAAATAAATTAATTTGAATATATTAAAAAATATTTATAAATTTTATAATGAAAAAATATATGTTGTTGTTGTTGAAAATGTTGTTGAAAAAATATATAATAATGTCTTTTTATTAAATGTAATCAATTATGCAAATTTTTTATAGTAAAAATATAATATTAGATTAAAAAATTAATTTTTTATTTTATTATTAGGTAAAATATAAATGCAAATAAATTATTTATTATATGTATATTATGTTTTATATTTCTTCAAATATACAATAATATATAAAATGTGTACGATAATATATTCATACAATTAAATTCTATACCTGATTTATATGTTTTATTTTTATCATTTATTTATTATTCACTTACATTATTAATAGTCATTTGATTATAATGTGATACAACCTAGCAAATAAATTTTATTATATTCTTTTTCTAATAATTTTGTTGACAATACTTTAAAAATCTTGTGCAGTGCTGTTAATAAATATTTATGTATTGTTTGCTTAATATAATAAATATTTAATTACATATTCTATAATTAAATTAGAAAAATATTAATAAACATAAAAAGCTCATATCGTAGATTCATGATATATGATAAACCAGAATGTATGATGAAATACTAACATAGAAAAGATTACAAATGCATATATATATTTTTCATTACAATACATTTTTAAGTCTTTAACAACACTGCTTTTCTGGCACAGGTACATGTAACTTAAAAAAATACAAATTAATTATCACAAATTTACTGTAAATAAATTCTCGCTTCCATCTATACATGTCTCTTACAATAAATATATACAAGTGTTATGTAAATATTAAATCTGAATCAATACAAATTAGATTAAAACGACACGAGATAACATTATATGTTGATGTATTGCAAAATGTTAGAAACATAAGATTGTATTTTTTAGCTACATGTCATATATAAAATCTAAAACTAAATTAAAATATTAGTCGCTTTTTTATGCTGCACACACTTCTTGTCATTAGATTATAAAGTAACAAACATAAACTGTTATATTTTAATCATATATAAGCACTTAAAGGCTCAATACTGGTCTGTTGAACTAATAACAGTTCACAGTTATTTTTACTTATATTTCACAATTTTTTGCAATATATTGAAGTATACTACAATTTTATTTATATTATAGACAATATTTAGAAATTCTATTCTGTTTGAATATATATTTTGGTATTTTAAGAAAATTATTTAATTTTGATTAATACATCAAAGTCTATATTTTTTTATGAGATTTAGAAATGACT
Source organism: Apis dorsata (assembly GCF_000469605.1). NCBI lineage: Eukaryota > Metazoa > Arthropoda > Insecta > Hymenoptera > Apidae > Apis > Apis dorsata. The sequence goes on along the minus strand of NW_006263852.1, from coordinate 144,378 downwards.
ATATTCATAAAATTAAAATATTGTATTAATAAAGGAACAAAATATTTTATTCATAGTTTTAAGAAATATTAATGAGATTTGTAAAATAATTTATAATTATATATTATATATAATTATATTATATTATATAATATAATTATAATAATTATAATATATAATAATATATAAAAAAGATGAATATAATTTAAATATTTTAAAAATTACAAATTATTTTAATAAAGAAATTTAATGAAATTTTAACATTATTTATGAAGAGCATATTGTGCTTTTTTGAGCTATTTTATAAAATAAACAAATGAATTAAAACAATTTTAAATTAATATTCAGATCATTAATCTACTAATCATGAAATTAAACATTACATATTTTGTCTATGTGTACAAAATATGTAATATTTCTACTACTTAGAAATAGTGATGTTTCATTACTGCATCTATTTAATAAATCTTTCAATTATATTGAAATTACATTTTAAAAGAAAGTAACTCATTTAATTATGAGCTGAATTATTTATAAATCTTTGTTCGCTATATAGTTGTTAAAAAGATCTTATATTAAAGGCTTATTAAAGAACAAATCATGATAATGAAGCAGTCTTACAAAAGTTGATGTAGTACTAAATACATCCGAGGCATTCCTAATAAATGAAATTTTGTCCTTTAAACAGGAGTTTAATGAAGAGTATATTCTTACAAAATCTAAATAAACTAATATGAAATAATACTTAATTATATATCCATTATTTAGATAATTTGTTAATGATTCCATTGTCCAAGGAATGAAGACATGTGATATTTAAAGAAATTTATCATACTTCTGTTGATGTACATTTTCTTCTTTTCTTGCTTTGTATTCGTTTATAAGATTTTTCATTTCCAAGTCCTAACAGATATATGATTAAATTAAAAGATTACAATTAATACACTTCATATATATTTATAAAAAAATAATCAATTACATAATACATTTATAAAAAAATACATAAAAACTTACGTTTTAATTGAGCTCCACGGGATCGTGTCATACATGGTGAAGATTTACGTAAAGAAAGCGCTGTTAAAGAAGTTTTCTTTTTTAATTCAACTACTTGTTCCATGGCTGGTGTCATCCATTTTGTTTTGAGTTCACTGTTTTAAAAAATATATAGTTGTTATTTTATATTTTTATTATATTTAATATATTAAAATGTCAAATAATTAATAAATTAAATTGATATTTACTCTAGAGATTTTGGTAATGATTTGTGTCGAAATGCACCTGATTGTTTCTCTTTCATTCTTTCAATTACTCTTAACATGGCATATGTAGGCAAGGATGGAGGAGGTGGAGATGGAGGTGGTGTAAGTGGTGAAGGTGGAGTTTGAATACTAATTTTTGCAAGTTTATCAGGATGAAGTGCCAATACAGCTTCCCAACAAAATTCTTTTTGTTCAACTGGATATTTCGGTTGTGTATTTCGCGTCACACGTATCTAAAAATAATATTTATTATCATAATGAAATAAAATTTAATATTAGAGTATAGTAATAAAATACCTCGCCATTAACAGGTCTGCAAGGTTTTCTTTCTCGTAAGTATGGTCGTTTGAAAGATATGGGATAAGAAATATTTTCGTTAGATTCTCTTATATTATGTAAACATGTAGGAACATCAGTTTTTTGCCTAGAACCAGACTGAAATAAACTACGTAGATAGGAATAATTAGGTTTAGTTTCAAATCCCAATTCGGTAATATATTTCATATATTCCATAATGGCAGCTAATAAAAAATATTAATTATTAATACTTAATTTAAAATCATTCTTTAATTTATAAATTATTAATATTTCTAAAATAGAATTTTATTTAAGATAATAAAATAAATGTACATTATTTTTTTGTAATAACTTAAATAAAATTAAATTTAAAAATATTATTATAGAATATATATTTAATAAATAATTTAATAACTTACCAGGAGGTTCCTTTTTATAAGGAAAACATTTATGCATAAATAATGGTAAATTTGAAAGTAAAATTTCTTTCTGTGTATGAACTTCTTCTGGATCTATTATTGATGTTACATTATCATTTTCTTTTTCCCAAGGTAATTTACCACACAACCATTGTAATATATTATAACCTAATGTTTCTAAATCTCCTCTTCTTGAATGTGCTAATAATAATAATATTAATTTATCATCAAACACAATGATTTAAAAAAAATATATATATATATATATCAAATTTACAAAAAACTTACTTCCATGATGTGCATCTCTTGATGTGAATTCTAATGTTCCTTCATGGGCTCTTCTTTCATCATGAACAAATGGCTTATGTATACCTGCATTTGTACGAAAACGATACGCCAAACCATAATCAACTAAATAAACTTGAGATTTTCTTGTAGTACCATCTTCTTCACTTAACAAAATATTTGATCCCTTAACATCTGCATGAGCATATCCTTGACTATGAATATATTCAAGTGCATCCAACTATATAGATGTGACAAATTTTAAAAATTATGAATTACAGAATATTTTTTAATTCAATTTGTAAATTCATTAATTTTATAATTAAATACCATTTGAACAGCTAGCCTGTTAACAAGTTTGGTTGGTAATTTTCTTCCATTTGATACAAATAATTTTCCAATATCAATGCCATATCTTGGAATCACTAAAAATCTATATTTTTGTCCTTGGTACATATGAGAACCTGATCCTTCATATGTTGGAACACCTATTCGTCTTTTCCCTTGAGATTTACACCAGCTATCAACTAAAATTTATAATAAAAATATAGATATAAAATATGAGTTAAAAATATATTATACATATATTATATAATTACTTACTCATATGTTTACGAGCTGCTCTTATATAAAAATTCATTTCAACAAATAATGGACCATTATTATGTGGTTCAATTTTTATTACATATTTTGCATCTTGTTCAACAGGAACATTAATGTTATTTGATGCTATAATATAAAATTTTAAAATTAATAGTAAAAGATATATAATATATTCTTAATTATTTATAATATAATGATATAATATTTAAAAATATATTTTAACAAAAATCAAAATACATTATGTATTTTTATTTTAAGTAATATATTAACTTTTAATATTATAAAAATAATTACAATATATTTTTTGTTTATTACTATTATTATTATTTTTATTTAAAAAAAAAATATTATAATGATAAATAATACCTAAATATATATCACCAAATCCTCCATATCCTATTGTGTGTCCTAATCTCCATTTCTTCTGTGTAATATCTATTAATATTTCTCCAGCTGGTAATTGATCAGGTAATTTGCAACCTAATGCTGCTACTCTTTTAACAGGTATTTCTTCAACTCGTCTTGGTGCCATTATCACTATGTAGTTATTTACATAAAATTCAAAAATTCATTAATTTATACATTACATATGATTAAAATATTAACTGAATTTATTAAAACTGAAAGATTATATATTTTTTGTAAATTATTTTGACATTCAGACATATTTTAAAATGAAATAAAATTAATTTTCTTCTATATATTTCATCACATTTTATATGTAAGTTCAAAAGAAATTTATAAATAAAAAGATTAAAAATATTTTCAATATTTGATATTTAATTATATATCATATCATTTATACCTCTGTATATAAAATATAAATAATTAATTAAAAATTATTTTATATATATATTAAAACATTACCTATTAAAACATTAAATTTAAATTTAAAAAAAGTAAATTATATTTTACATTTCTATTTATATTAATTTTATATCTATTATGTATATAATAATAAAAATGTTTAATATAAATATAATAATTAAAGAAAGATATAATATAATTAAAAATTTAAAATGTATAAATTTATGTATATACATATGTATCAAATCATTAATTATGTAAAAATATTTATGTATTAAAAATATAAAAAAATAATTTTTTTATAAATTTTACCCATAGAAAAGATTTCATTACCTGCATTATATGAAAATTTTCATTACTATTACATCAGAATAACATATATTTTGAAATTAATAATATTTGAATACATCCTATTCTAACAAATAATTTATTTTTTTATAATAAACGTAAATTTATAATTTATTTATTTTTTAATTAAATAACAATTTAATACATGCATTACTATGTAATAATGAAATATTAATACTAAAATATAAAAATAAAAAATGGAATTGTACATTCTATGTTATTATACAATAATCGTTACTAATATAACAGAAAATATATATTATTTAAATACTTATAAGGTTATTAATAAATTACATAAATATTACTATAAAAATTACTATATTATTATTTATTATATTTTTTCAAAAGTTCATATATAATTCATTTAATTTATTTTTAAAATAATATTATTTTCTATCCTTCTAAATAAGAATAAAAATCTAATTTTAAGGATTCCATGTTCAACTGTCAACTAAAATAATTAATGAAAAACACCAATACAGTTTCATTCTAGCTCGTATACCTCAGAAGAGAAATTAGAGGACATTGCACACAATCTCTTTAATTATCTGGCACATTGGAATCTTCGATAATTTAAAGTATTTCTTTTTTGTGTTTTGAAACTTAATGCTCGAAAAGATTTCACCTAGTGTAAGAATGCACCACACTGCCATTTCATGAACTAAGGTGTTTAACGGAAACCGATTAACTAAAGAAGGCGTCCTTAAATTCATATTATTTTGACCAAATATTTAAATTTTAGAAATGACAATTAAAAATAGTCTATTTTATTTTACAATTATGTTTTAAATTTATAAAATTTTAAATATAGAGAACATTAAAAATTATGTTAAAAACGTTAAAAATTTTCAGGATTTTTATATATTCATTTTTATTAATAATTTTATTAATAATTCTTTAATTATTTCCTAATATATTTAATTCATTTTCATAAATATAAAGAAAAATGGATTTATATATACATGATAATGAAATTTTATGTACATTTAATGAATATTTTTTTCTATATGAATAATACAATTAATCATAATTAATAATGTTAAATAATCAATCAAATATTTATATAAATTTTTATCTGAATAAAGAATTAAATATTTTAACTAATTCCATATTAGTTTTATGCAAAGATTTTTATTTAAATATTGAATAACGATGTAAAATTTTTATAATTATTTTTTATATTCCAAATTTGAGATAACTAAAAAATAATAAAAAAAAAAGAATTGCAATTATAAATATTTAATAAATTTTCAAATAATATTATATATAAAAGCTATATAAAAAGATTGATGTAATTATAATGCAATTTGATGCATAAACCGGTTTCTCTGGCATTAATATACGTAAACATAGATTTATTATATTACATTGTAATGATACTTTTTATATAATAACAAAATACATGAAAATTTGAATTAAAATTAAGTATTCTTTTCTTACAAAAAATATAATTAATAAACAATATGTATAATTTAAATCATTTAATATTAATATTAATGTATTTTGCATTAATATAATATAATAAATATTTAATAAATTATGAAACAAACGTATAATAAATAAATATATATAATACAATTTTTTAAGATGAGTTTTTGAACACATGAGAAATGTACCATCAACCATAGCCTTCTAGAAGCAATCAGCGCATGAAGCCGTAATGGGCGAAAAGAAGTGATTACAAGCTGACGGATTGTGAAAGTGGAAGTTTCAATTTATGTGTTTATTGTAATATTTCTTTATCTCTAAAGTTCTAATAAAATGACGTAAATATTTTTTAAACGATGGTTGATGTTTTATTTCTATTTTCAAATATATTATGTAAGTATGAAATTAGTCTTTCATTACGATTATTTAATGGTTAGAATACTAAAGCATCCATTAGTGTCTTGTCTAGTATCTATAATTATTATTATGAAAAGTATGTTTTTATATAATAAATTTATCGAATAATATTTATGTATTTATACATAGTTCAAATATTCGTTATGAAATATTAATTAATATAATGTTGAATTAATGTTTGTATTTAATTGTATTTCAAGAATACTTAGAAATATTGTTATATATTAAAGGTTATTTAACGATAATTTTTAAGACACTTTATATGATATTTTTATTTTGTAAATATAACATAATTAAAATATATACATATTCTTAACTATTTAATACAAGTACAAATATTAGGTTTCTAACACATTTAGTAAATTTTTATCTTCGTCATTTTATTATCTATATTTTATAAATTAAATTATTATAATTGTAAGTATAAATTATAATAATTTATTAAATTCAATAATAAAATTTATTAAATTCAAAATCAAATTAAATCTTTACTATCTTTTATATTTTTTTTTATATTAAATCAGATATTAAATTAATGTGTTATATATTTTAGTGAGGACACTGCCATAGTATTATTTAAAATAAGAAATGTCTTATCCTGGTCAACCTCCAATGGGAATACCAGGCATGCCACCAATGCCTTACATGGTTGGCGCACCTCCACCAATTATTGGTGGTGTAATGCCTATGGCACATGTAAGTCAATATAAAATTAAATATTTTATCTAAGCATGATATTTTTCGTGTTTTTGCGTGGTATTGGTAAATTTTTAATCTTCTGTTAAATATCTTTTATGCACTGATAAATTTATAATCTTCTGTTACATATTTTTTATGCACTTGGGATAAGTTAATAAAATTATTTTCTTAACTAAAATTTTAATATAAAATAATTTAGAAAATATAAATTTTTATTTATTTTTATAGAGAATAAAAATATACATAATATATTTGTCAAATATTAATCTCTTAATATTTGATTAAATGTAATTAAAAGTCAATAATTGTAATTTATTTATAATATTAAACTTGTTTATTTAACTTGTTTTTTAAATAAACAATAAAAATGTATTTAAATGTTATAAATTTTTATTAACAAATAGAATATATATCTTTAGTTATATTAAAAAATAAAATTGAAAAGCATGTAATATTTAATTTTGTTAATGTTGTGCAAATAAATGAACATGTTAAATAAAAGAAATTATTACACAGCTTTATATTTCCAACTTTATATCATAATTATAAATTTTTCTATATATTAATGCAATTATTTTGTATATTATAATAACATTTTGCATTTAAATTATAATGTTAAAGAATGCATATTAATTAACTATTTATGCTGTAGAATTGAATGGATTGAATTGATTATTTTTTAAATTTATGTTTTTCACAGAAATCTTTTTCTTCAGTTCTTTCTATTTAATATATGCATGTTTTGCTTCTATAATAAAGAATAATAAAAAGAAAAAGATTAATATGCTATTAGGGGGAGGGGAGGTTCTGGACTGCATGAGTAGAGATGTGCATTATTAAGAATACTACCATTTATAAAACATAGATGATTCCAACACCCGTATCTGCGATGCAGACCTCAGCTCCAGCTGTGCGGTATGCACGTAACCAAAACCGTCATGACAATAATCGTCGTCGTGAAAGAGAATCTGGTCCACCAGTTACTGTATTTATTGGTAACATTATGGAAAGAGCACCTGATGTGATGATTCGACATATTCTGGGTGCATGTGGTCATGTTCTTTCATGGAAGAGAGTTCAAGCTTTTGGATTTTGCGAATATGCAGGTCCTGATGCAGGTCTTAGAGCAGTTAGATTACTTCATGATATGGAAATAGGTACAAAGAAACTTGTTGTCAAAGTTGATGCAAAAGCTAAAGTTGTTTTGGATCAATTTAAAGGTAAATTTATTTACATATATATATATATATATATATGTAAATAAAATATTTCTGTAGATATACAGTAGTGCTCACTGAAATTTTAATAAATTGGAATTCGTATTATAATTAAAACAAAACAGATAATTTTTTTTCAGAAATACATTCAAATGTTTTTTTTCATTTTTATCATATATATTTGAGTTATATTGATCTTGAAGCACACAAATTATATTAGAAAGTATTGAAATTGAATTATTATAATTTAATTCAAATGATTTTATTATGAATTTAAGCAAGCACTATTGTATATATGTATATGGACATGTTTTTGGATTTTTTATTTTTTCCATTACAGCGGAAAGAAGAAAAAAATTAAGAGGAGGTCAGTCACCTTTACAAGATGAAACATCAATTGAAGGAACAGAAGGAGAAGAAGGTGAAGATTACATGGATGAGGGTATGAGAGTAGTGGATGCAGATGCACTAGCACGTATTAATCAAATTATAGCTGAACATGCTGCTGATCTAGAAATGGCTCAAACCGCTCCTGGTAGCGTATTCATTCTGTTGGTAGCAATATATTTAATTAAATTAGGGAACTATATAATATATTTTATATATATTATATATGGTAATCAATATTTTATATGTTATAGAAGAACATCAAACAAAAATGGTTGCAAAATCTTTAAACTTGGATGATGCAGAAATAGAAGAAAGTAAAAGAGACTTGATTACCCGAGAAATTGGAAAATTCAGGGAAGTTATGAAGGTAATTATTTTTATAATTATTTTATAAATTTTGTTATGTTATTCCTATTTTTCTGCCCTTCTTTTTTGTCATATTATCAAATATGATATATTAAAATATATTAGAAGGTATTAAGAATTGTGGTCAAATAGGATTGGATAAAAAATTTGCAAAAAAATTTAGGTATATAAATAAATATTAATAATTGTTATAAAATTATTAGTGCTATTTATATAAATTTTTTATGAAGCATTATAAACATTATTCTGTAAAATATTGTAGTTTTTCTTAAAAAAAATGTATTATTTTTCTATTTAACATAATAATGTTACATGTTTTTTTTTCATTTTTCATTTTTAAAATTTTTTCTTTGAAAAAAAAAGTTTTTAAAACAAAACTGTAATATACATATATCAAACATATATTATTATAATCCTTTTTTTGCATTTGATTAATATTTAAATGTTAATAGAAATTAATAATTATTTCTCTATTTTTTTTTGTTTTGTATAAATGATTAAGAAAATGTTTGTAATACTTTGTAATACTTATTTTATTATCTTTAAATATGAATAAATATAAATGAGTTTTTTTTGTTTTTTCAAATAAAAAAATAAAATTAAAATTTTATAAATATAAAGAAATAACAAAATGTTAATATATTTTTGATGAATAATAATTAGTAAAATTTATACATAATAAATTCTCAGATATTTTTATAATTTAATATAATGTGATGTAAATATGAATTTATAAACATTTAATGCGTTTAATTTTGATTACATCTATAATTCATGTTAGACAATTGTTTGTTGAACTCGCAGCATATCTATATAAAAAATTAAATACATTTGGGCAGGCAAAAGGGGATTACAAGTGCATAATTATAAACTTTAGTTTTTAAGTATTTTGTGATAAAGTGCGTGTGTGCTATGTTAGCTCTAAATAATTGGAGCCGTGACTCGTTGCTATAATTATAATAACAGGCAGCGTGCGTCGCACACAGCAAACGCACACGCCTAGGAATGCTGTGTGTGGGGACCACTCTTTCACTCACTCATTGGCTCTGAAGGGAGTCAATCACAGCACATCCCTCGTATTTTCGCAGGCAGCTGCAGCCTCGTCGGTAAGTCAGAGTATATCCAACCAACAAAACATGAAAAAACAAGAAATGTGCAATATTAAGACGGGAGAATCTCGTAACTCTACAACATGCTGACACCGTATAGCCAATATATCTGTTTCTATTGGAACTCCATTTTCTTAATCGTCGCATATAATTCTGCGTTATACTAATAGCATTATTGCTATTGTATTTTGAATACAACTTATTCCATACAATCAAATTTCTTTATCTACTTCTATACTTATTGTACTAAATTGCTAGCACTAAATAATTATATAAAGATATAATTTATCTTCTATTCTATAATATTTTAAAAAAAAAATATTTTGAAAAAATATACAATAATACAAATATTTTTGTAATGATACAGATAAAGATATGTCATGGAAAATAAATAAATATTATGATATTTAATTATCAAAATATTAGATTTATATATTTTTAATATATATATATATATATATGATTTAAGAAAATATTATTTTATTAATAATAAACAATATTGATTTTCTTCTTATATAATTAATTTTATATTTATTATAAAATTGTAGAATATTTATATTATTTTTTAAAATTATAAAATTCTTTTAATTAAATTATTTTATTATTTGTTTAATTTTTTATACTAAAAATTATGCATATTATTTTATTTGTGATTCATTTTTATATTTATTTTAAAGTCTAGCAATTTAGTACGAATATATAGAAGATCAGTAAAGTACCATTTCTAATTTTTATACATTGTTTAGGATTAAAAATCAAAATATCATTTTGAACAAAGAAATTTGACGCTGACATATTTTATAATATATTCTTAGATAGATTATTAATAGGATCGAGACTTTCTGAATCCTACACACAATGAAATGATTTTGTCTTCACAATGGCGACTGTTCAGTTGTTGTCTTTATTTTGTGTAAACAGCTTCTGTCAGCGTCTCGATCAGACATGTAGTACCTAGGTGCGCGCTCCTCCATTCTCCGGTACCACCACACTGACTGACCAAGTCAACTTCACACCGTGAGTAAACTCCACAACCATGAGCCAACACAACCATTCGGTTCTTGTAGTTTTGTTAGTGAACTGCCCATCTGAATACCTATGACCACTGATATTTCATGTTTCAACAGTCTGTTTTTTTCCTCATATGTGCATCTACTTTTATGCACTCAGTTACTCTATCCTTATTAGTTTAAAAGATTATGGGTTATTGTATGGATATCTAATCTTAAAAAATAAGAAAAAACAATTCATAATTTTGAATGTTTTTTCTTATATATTATAATTTTATGTAAATTTATATAGGTATGTATGCTATATTGATAATGTTATAAGCAGAAAGGAATAAATTGAGTTAGGCTAATTTTGTTACAAAAATAATATTCATCAGAGTCTATGATTTAGGACTCTCCAAGCAATAACCCATTATTGTTATTATTATATCAAGTAAGGATGAACCATATTAATTTATTTCTAAGACGTTACGTTGATAATACGGGACGATAAGGGTGGGCAAACTTTTGTGTATTTGATATCCAACAGTTTGCTGCATCAGCTGCATAGCCAGAAGAAAACAAAGTTGACAGACGTGTGACAGTTTCTTGGCAAAAGTGAAAGATGTTTTGGTGGAATCCCTTCTTCGTGATGACTCCGCTTCTGATTGGTATAATACTTTCTAATAATTATTGAGTATTGACAAGAAATCTAAATATTCACCCCTTTCGACTCTTAGTCTTATATAGCTTTAGACACTATTAATTTACAGGCACATTCGCAATGTTGTAAGTACATTGGGTGGCCTCTACAATGCGTCTGTTAGCATTAAGGTATCTTAATCTAAGTAGAGCTTAAGAAATTTCTTATGCTTGTTTCCAAAATTTATACCTGCACCTAGGTAATTGATATGTAAACAAGATTTCGTGTAAGATGCTGCTGACCGAGAATACTCTAGTGGAGTGAGTATACTACATTGAGATGAACAGAATTATGATACTTGATATGTGGTTAATTTTTGTGCAACTAGTAATCGTTCAACATTGCAATTTATAAAATGTTAGATATTAAAATTATTTATATAAAATTTAAAAAATAAATTTTTAAGTTTCTCGTTTTTCATAAGGAATTGAAACTTCCTTATAATAAAATATTTTATTCCAAATAGTAAAATTTTTTCAATTTGTCGATAATATCAATATACTTTTTATATACTTCGATATTATTTAGCAAAATATATATGTATATATATATATATATATTATATATGTATATATATATATTATATATATGTATATATATATAATATATATATATATATTACATTTTGAACAATACAAATTTTTTGTGTGAATATTTTATACGAGATATTTCATATTTCATTAATATGCATATGTATTTGGGCATCTATATTTTAACTTAAAAAAGTAATAATACTGCACTATTATAGTGTAATGATATTACCACTTTTATATACATTAACTAACTTTACACTTACAGTAACCTTTTTCTACCCTTTAATTTTTATAACTCAGGAGGATACGATTGCTAGTTTTTGCGTTTTATTATCACAGCCTGATAAGTTTTGTATTAATTATTTAGTCTCACCTATTTTTTTATTTTTGTGTTTTATAGAAGCAGGAAGAGGAAAAGGCTCAAGTAAAACGGAAGAAAGAAGCTGTTGAAAAAGAAGAACGAGAAAAACGGGAAAAAGAGCGACGAGATAGGCGAGATGGCAGTAGTACTAAAGACGACCAGGATGGTGATCTTGGTAGTCCTACATCTCATAAGGGTCGTAGTAGTAGTACTGGAAGTAGTAGAAGAGATAAACGACGGTCTAAATCTAGGTAATAATATTCATAATGATTTTTAAAAACAATTAATTTCATTTTAAAATTTATATATATAATATGCATATACATAAAACATATATTTATTATATATTATTTATTACAAAATAAATTATATTATCTAATATAATGCATAAATTTAATATTTAATTATATATCTATATGTTTATAATTTTAATATAATTAAGTAGAAAATAAGTAGAAAAAAAATTGAATTGATACTTAAAATTTTACTATTACGATCAGATTTAATAATGATTTTATATGATTTATTATTTAAGATCTAAGGAACGAGACAGGGATCGTCAGAGAAGTGATAGAGAGCGTGATAGAGATAGAGATAGAGAAAGAGATAGAGAACGAGAACGAGAAAGAGATCGTGATCGTGAAAGAGAACGTGAGCGTGAACGTGAAAGAGACAGAGAAAGGGAAAGAGACAGAGAACGTGAAAGAGAACGTGAAAGAGAAGAAGCGAGGAAAACTGAAAGAGAAATTATGCGTGAAAGAGAGGAAGAAGAAGAGGCGAAGGAAAGGAAAAAAAACGAAAGAAGAGCAAGAGAAAAAGAAGCAGCTTATCAAGAACGTTTGAGAGCATGGGAAACACGGGAACGTCGTAAACAAAAAGAATATGAAAAAGAAGCGGAAAAACGTCGAGCAAAACGGGAAGCACGAGAAAGAGAAGCAAAACGATTGAAAGAATTTCTGGAAGACTATGATGATGAAAGAGACGATGCTAAATATTACAAAGGTAAAGAACTTTCACGTCGTTTGGAAGAGAGAGCACTTGAAGCTGAAGCCGATTCACGAGATCGTTGCGCCGAGCGCCAAGAACTTCAACGTCTTCGCGATAAACTTTATGCTGATGCTTCTCATCCAGATCCAGCAGCTGAATTTGAAAGGGTACAATAATTTTAAATAGCATTATATTTAGATTTATGATTTATCATAATATTGATCAATCAAAAAATTATATCA